>NW_006159726.1:3873526-3886753 GCF_000334495.1 Tupaia belangeri chinensis | reverse complement strand
TGTGTGTGTGTGCCCAAGATCCCGAGAGGAGAATGGAGGAGAAGGGATTGCGGCGTGACCATCTCCCCTGGGGGGTGATTTCTCACTTTCTGTCTCTATGTCTCTCTTTGTCTGGTGGGCACACGCCCCCTATAGTGAAAACCTCTCTTAAAAAAAAAAAAAAAAGATTCCCTGGACTGGGTCTTGCCTATGAGACATCTTCTTCTCAAGCTCTAAAATTTTCTTCTTCATCCTGAATCATCTTAGTTTCTTGCCCCATTACAACTCTGACATGAACTTGCTTTCAAGTTAAGTTAGAAGGAAAGTTCTCACAGGTTTAGTTAATTGCTTATTTAACTTTATTATTGATTTGTAACATTTTGTGTCTGGAATTTTTCTCTGTTGATAATTTATTCATTTAAATAATAGTTATTGCTTTTTTATTATAAAATTCAAACATACTAATACAAACATTATAATAAGAGATAACCGCCATTAATGTTATAGTGTATTTGTTTACGGTTTTTGCATATATTTGCACATGAACTTTTTTTGGCTCATGTGATTAGAATTGTGTTGCATGTGCAGTTTTGTAGTGTGCTTTTCACTTTCTTTTATATGATAAGCATTTCTTATATAATTCCATTTTCTTAGGAAACATTTTAAAAGCAATAAAAAGTCCACGTACATAGTATTTTTATAGATATATCATAATTTATTTAGACATTCCTATGTGGCCTGAATATTGTGTTTTTTTGTATTTTCAGTGTTATAAATAGTATTATAATGACTATGTTGTAAATAAATAATTGAGTATATCTCTGGTGATTTCTTTAGGATAGATAAATTTATAAATACTTCCATTCCTCTTAAGTGCAAAAATTTTATATATTTTGGGTTACCTACATTTCCAACAAGGTACATATCATTTTGAAGAACAATTTGGTACTAGGCAATACAAATTAAAACATTGGTTATCACTTCTATTTGGGAAGAAATCCTAGTGAAACTAAAAGACAAAAACGAAAAAACAAGACAACAAGAAATTTGTCCGAAGATGTTTTTAGCACTGTTTATTTATAACAGTGAACTATAGAAAACTATACAAATATCTCAAATAGACATATAAGGGGCCTTAAAAATGTTTATGGAAAATACATATCATGAAAAAACTGTGCATGGATTTCAACATTTTTTTACATCAAAATAGACTCATACTTTAATTTCATTTTCCACAAACTTTTTGAAGTCCTCTCATATAAGCTCAGCATGATACACAGATGAAAATAATGATTTGAGTATACTGATACCTGGAAATATGTGTACAAAATAATGCTAAGTAAAAAAAAGGGGCAAGGAATAGGAAATATACACTGATGAACTAAGTGAAAAAATTTGTGGCTGTCTATTGATAAGACTTGAGAGAGAATTTAGAGTGGCATCAATATTGGCAATTTAATTTTATTGGGACCTTTTCTGTAAGCTCATTTAAATATTGTGTCAGTGTACCTTTTAAACCTACTTTCTCAAGTTACCTCAGGAAAAAGAGAATCTACTGTCTACATGCCTAAGTACTTATGTACTAGAAATAAAGGGTAGAAAGACTTTAGCAATTGATGTGGTTCCAGGAAGGAGCTCCTCTTTCTTTCTTTCTTTTTTTGGAGAGGTTTTTGCTATAGAGCATGTGCGCTCACCAGACAGAGAGAGAGAGACAGAGAGACAGAAAGCGAGAAATCACCCCCCAGGGGGGATGGCCACGCCACAATCCCTTCTCCTCCAGTCTCCTTTTGGCATCTTGGGCACGCACGCACGCACAAGTGCCCGGCGTGAGTTTTAAGCCACCGGGGGACACGAACCGCAGTCAACTACATGGGAGTCCAGCGACATAGCCATTACGCTAACTGCTGGTCCCGGAGCTCCTCTTTCTCTTTCAGTTCTATTCATCTTTGTGCATCATCTTTGCTTCAGAGTATATTCCCTGACTTGCTCCTGCTCTATACTTGCTCATCTTGCCCTCCTTTTGGATTTTGCTTTCCATAATCCTATCAGGCACTCAGGACTTCCTAAATCACACTATGGAATGAGTTCTCTGACTTTCTGGGGGTAGATTTTGGTTTGAAGGCTGAGACTCTTGAGAGTGCCGAGCACTCTAGGGCATTCTGGCTGGTTTTATCCAACTCATTCTACCACCAATAAGTGGTCACCTTGACTCACCTCTTCTTCTTCTTTTTCCTTTTATTCCTTTTTTTAATTTTAATTTTTATTTTTTAAGGGTTTTATATATTTTATTTAAAAAACTTTTTTCTCTCTCCTCTTGAGTTTTTTTATTTCTTTTTTAAAATTAATTAATTTACATTCATTCACAGAGCATTGTCACAGCATAGAAAATGTGATTTCCCATCCAGAAGATGCTGCATAGTAGCTTAATCATAACATGTTATTGTCAATAATTTTCCATTTCTAGTTTATATATATATAAACACATTTTTTTCACCACTATTTCTCACCCTCTGCCATTTTCCACCCTCCTCCCACACTATTTCAGGTGTCCACAGTTGTTTTCCATTCCTTCTTTCTCCCACATTTTGATTCATAAAATTTCTTAAATAATCTAACACATTTTTTTCACCACTATTTCTCACCCTCTGCCATTTTCCACCCTCCTCCCACACTATTTCAGGTGTCCACAGTTGTTTTCCATTCCTTCTTTCTCCCACATTTTGATTCATAAAATTTCTTAAATAATCTAACTACTTTCAATAGCAAGCTCTGCTGATATATACATATCTATGAATACATGTCTGACTAAAGGCATGAAACTGAGTAGAATGAATATACTATAAGATAGCACCTAGCTGATGCTATATAGTTTACTACAGTTATTAATTATGTGTTTTTTACTATATTTTTTAATTTTAAGAAAAGCAGATTTAACTTTAATAAATCAAAGAAATGCTAAGGAAATATGCTTAGTACTTAAAGCCAGAAAACAGGTTGAGATTCTGTTCAAATAGTAGGTACATGAACCTATTGGCAGCTCAAGACAAGACAAAAATGCTTAAAACCAGAAAACAAAGCCTAAAAGAGAATCAACAATGTTTTAGTCAAAAGTCATAAAATTCTATTTTACCAGTTCAGTCTCATGTTCTTTACCTTGTGTTGTGATTCAATTATTCCAAATTCTGGGATATAATATTCAACTCTAGACTTGTCCCCACAACTAAATTGGCCATTTTCTGAACTTTTGAAGCCTTATTTCTGTGTGACTGAATTTAATTTTTTTGGTATTGCACTCCCTGCAGAACTTCTTGGAGATCTGGTCTGGTGGTAGTAAATTCTTTCAGATTTTGTTTATCTGAGAATGTTCTTGTCTTTTCTTCCCATATGAAGGATAATTTTGGGGGGTATAGTATCCTTGGTTGCAATTGCTTTCCCCTTAACATTTTGAATATATTTTCCCATTCTTTCCTCATTCGCATTGTTTCTGATGAGAGATCTGCTGTCAGCCTGATGGGATATCCTTTGTAGGTAAATTGACATTTCTTTCTTGACAATCTTAGTATATTGTCTTTGTGGTTTTGCTCAATCTGGCTATAATGTGCCTTGGAGAAGCTCTTCTTAGGCTGATTCGACTTGGGGTCCTTTGTATTTTTTGGGACTGGATCTTTGAATGCATCTCTAGGTTTGGAAAGTTTTCTTGTAGCATTTCATGGGATAAATTATCAATGCCCTCATGAGTCTCTGCACCTTCTAGGATACTAATTATTTGGATGTTTGGACGTTTGATGGTATCTAGTATTTATTGTATATTATTCTCATTTTGGGGGGCTATTTTCTCAGTCTTCATGGTGGATTTTTCTAAGCCAGCAATTCTATCTTCTATATCAGAGATTCGATTTTTGGTATAATCAAGTCTGCTTTTAATACTTTCAAAGGAAGTTTGACTTCCTATATTATAGTCTTCATCTCTAACAAGTCCATTTGATTCTTTCTTATAGTGTGAATTTCCTCTTTTAGATCCTGCAAGAATTTCCTCTCTTTCTGAAGCTCATTGGCTCCTTTCCCCTGCCTCTTCTGCAGTTCATTGTCTCTCTTCTCTTCAATACTGTGAGCTTTGTCACCATGAAAATTCTAAATTCTTTATCTGACATTTCCATGAATTTCATCATACTGCATGAGGATGAAGAGGAGTTATTATTTTTCCTTGGAGGAGAAGTATTTTCTTGTTTTTCCATATTTCTTGTGACCCTGCAATGATTTCTAGTCATCTGATGGATGGTGTGTTTCTTCTAATTCTTGAAGTTCAATCTGAGTGTTCAGAGATATGCAGGAGGAGGTGATCTGCAACCTCTCTTCCATTCCATTCTCACTCTTTGTGCATCAGAATCAGTGGAAATAGAGGAATATTCTGACCCCTAATTGTATTCAGATGTTTAGATCCTGTTCACTTGGACCTGTCTAGACACTTAGAGTGTAGGAGCAGAAATAAGTGAGGAGAAAGTCTCAGCAGAAAATCTTCATTTTAAGTCTCTGAAAGCAATATTTCACAGCTGAAGTTCAGGATCCATGCGGAGATGGACCTGGGTTTGTGGCTTTCTAGAAATAAGTGAGGAAGAAGTCTCAGCAGAAAAAGTTCAGTCTGAGTGTTCAGAGGTGTGTAGGAGGAGGTGACCTGCAATCTTCCTTCCATTACGTTCTCATTCTTTGTGCATCAGAATCAGTGGGAATAGAGGAATATTCTGACTCTAATTGTATTCAGATGTTTAGATCCTGTTCCCTTGGACCTGTCTAGACATTTACTGTGTAGGAGTAGAAATAAGTGAGGAAGAAGTCTCAGCAGAAAATCTTCATTTTAAGTCTCTGAAAGCAATATTTCACAGCTGAAGTTCAGGATAGTTCGGGATCCATGTGGAGATAGGCCTAGGTTTGCGCCTTTCTAGAAATAAGTGAGGAAGAAGTCTCAGCAGAAAATCTTCATTTTAAGTCTCTGAAAGCAATATTTCACAGCTGAAGTTCAGGATTTGTGTGGAGATAGGCCTGGGTTTGTGCCTCTCCAGAAATAAGTGAGGAAGAAGTCTCAGCAGAAAATCTTCATTTTAAGTTTCTGAAAGCAATATTTCACAGCTGAAGTTCAGGATCCATGTGGAAATAGTGACTCATCTCTTCTGCAAAGCTGCAGGCCATGTATTTTCTCCAGAAGTTAAGGCAGGAACATTGGAATTTGTTATGAAAGTGTGTGTGTGTGTGTGTGTGTGTGTGCGCGCGCGCACGCGCATGTGTGTGATTGTGTATGTATTTTAAATAAATAATCCTCAGATTAGGTAGCAGTGCAGTGAAAATGCAGCTGGAATCACATGGGAAAGGTCCTTAGTTCACATCCTGGGCCCCTGAGCATGTCAGGAGCACATTTGTGTTCTTGTGATCTGGGCAAACTGAGACTGGGGGGGTGAATTACAGCATTAAGACCATGTTTGGTCTCTCTCTTCTCTCTCTTATGGAAGGAATAAATGAATAAGCAATAACAACAAAAAAATCTCTAGGTGTTTGAAATTCAAGTAATATCAAAAAGATATTTGGGTTGAGACCTGTCCTTATGCCGTCTAATTATCTAACTGACTCATTTCATTATAAATGGGTAAAAAAAAAACCAGTTCTTTAAATTTTTTTTTAAAGAGGTTTTTTCGCTATAGGGCGCGTGCGCTCGCCAGACAGACAGAGAGAGACATAGAGACAGAAAGCGAGAAATCACCCCCCAGGGGGGGTGGTCACGCCGCAATCCCTTCTCCTCCATTCTCCTCTCAGGATCTTGGGCACGTACGCACACGCGCCCGGCGTGAGTTTTAAGCCACCGGGTCCGGAACGCGAACCACGGTCGACTACGTGGGAGTCCAGCGACATAGCCATTACGCTAACTGCTGGTTCCCAGTTCTTTAAATTTTATAGTGATCTTAATGATTGAGGCACACTACATCATTGTACCCTCCCTGGGACAAGATATTAAGCCAGGAGGTGGTAAGAAAGACCTGGGACAGAGACAAAAAGGAATGTCAATAGTGTAGCTTCTAGTTTTTCTTTGTGCACAAAACAAACTTCCTTGCAAGTGAAATGTATGATTTACAGGATGGGGCCAGAGGAAACTGGTAAATGTAGACTGTGTGAGTAGCTACTCTCAAGCACTAACTCTATATCACAAAAGGGGGTGTATTTTTATTGATCAGCTAGTTTTCTCTACTATATTCTCCTAACTTGTTTTCTGGTCTTTTCTATCTCCTTAATTAAATCTAGCCTCCATATTGATAATGAAATTAAGCAGCTCTAATTGTGACAGCTAATTGTTAAAAAATATATATATGGCTTTCCATTGTCTGTTGAATTAAGTACTGACTCCTCATTTTGGTACTCAAGTCTTCCCAAAGAACACAGTATCATTCTGATTTTTTGTCTCTTTCCAGTACTTCTCTACCTTTTTAAAATATTTCAGCCAAAACATACCAGTTACTATTCTTCAAACACAGGATCTTTGAGTCATTGTATGTTCTCATCTAGTGCTCTATCTACTTCACCATTCTGCCTCTCATGGGTAGTATAGATTTGAAATAAATTCAGTATATTTTTCTTATTTTATGCCTTTCTGAGTCTTTTAGTGAGGGCAGCCACTAAATTCTAAATTGTCAATGTCAAAAATTATGTCCCCATTGAACTTTATAGTACTTGGCAGCAGTAGAGGGCTCAGCCTGCTAGCTGAGGAACCAAGTCTTTTCATTGACATGTTATAATTAGCACCCATGGAGACAGCAGTTTACACGCATTCCACTGTGTGTAACTACTAGTTGAGAGTGTTGCTATGAAGTCACTTCCTAGGCTATAGTGCCTACCAGCAAGAAGTCAGAATTTTACCTTCTTTTAAAGCAAAATTTAGGGCACTTTCTGATGAGTACAAAGACATACCAGAATAAAAGGAAAAATAAACAAACTTGAAGCAAGAGACCACATACAGAATACAAAAGACAATGAGGAGAGTAGTGCAATAAAGAAACAGAAAAATTATGTGAGGACTTCTGAAAAGATCTCTCTAAACTTACTGACCTAAGGTTCCCAATGCCAAGAAAGCTAACCTAGCCTCTGATGTTCATTACCTTCATGCCTAGTAAGCCAATTTACCACATTTTCTGGTTTTAAGTATTCTGTAGCATTGCCTCCAGACATCCAACCAAACTCAGAGCCCTATGCAGACCAATCTTTGCTGAAGTCATCACTGCCTTTTACTGGAGTTTCTTCCCTGCCCCTCTGAATGTCTTGGTCCTTCTCCTGAAGATGTAGATGTTACATCTGTTAGCTGTCTTTTCAATGTTCACTTTGATGCATCCTGAATCCATTTGAACTTGGGAGGCCCACAGGACCTACTCATTTTAAAAATAAGTAAGCTCTCTAGAGCCTTGCTTAACATCCAGTCATTAGATTAAAATGAATTTTCCAAAAAAGTTACATTCATAGTCTTCAAGATATGAAGAACCAAAACTGATACCCAGTTTCTCTGAACTAAATTATTAAATCAAATAAATGCTTTGATGGTATCTCTTCCCTATCAATTCTTTCAACTCCTCATCCGTCTATCCATTTGTCCACCTAATACTTACTATGTATGCACTCTGCATAACCATTATATTAGGTGTTCCTGCTAAAGTCCTTTAATAAAACAAATGGGATGGTTCTCATTCCACATTTACTCTATGTTCCTTTTACAAACTCCTGGATAGATTTTGAGCCATTCTGCTTTGCTTTTAGGTTTGATCATCACTAGACTAACAGCATTGACTGTTACTTCCATGAGCAGAAACCTCTTGTATCTCTAAAAAACAAACAAAATTCCCCAAATCTATTAGACAATGTACAGGAAGTAAAGTACAAACTTCTTAGTTTGGCATTTTAAGTCCACTATCATACAGGTCCTACCAACTTTTCCCAGCTCATCTCTTAGTTCTCTTTCTTCTACCTAACCATCTTAAGTAAATTCTTTTTTTTTTTTTTTTTTGAGAGGTTTTTACTATAGGGCATGTTCGCTTGCCAGAAAAACAGAGAGAGACAGAGAGATAGAAAGCGAGAAATCACCCCCGGGGGGATGGCCATGCCGCAATCCCTTCTCCTCCATTCTCCTCTCGGGATCTTGGACACGCACGCACATGTGCCCAATGTGAGTTTAAGCCACCGGGTCCAGGGCTCGAACCGTGGTCGACTACATGAGAGTCCAGTGACACAGCCGTTACGCCAACTGCTGGTCCCTTAAGTGAATTCTTTATAGTTCTTCAAATTATCCCCTGCATGCCTTCACCCCAGTATCTTTCCTAATGTGATCTTCCTTTCCTTAATGCGCTTTTGCTTAATCCACCTATCAAAATCCCCATCGTTATCAAAGATCTGGTGCAAATGATGGAGTCTTAAAAAACTTGATTGCTAAATTTACATCAAATCCGTTTATCCCTCTGTGAACATGGATTGTGTATTTTATGTGTTGTGTATGTGTGTATATATTTTTCTGTCAAGGTAGCTGTTAAATAAATAACCTGAAGAACAATCCATTTTTTCCACCAATTACAGGCTGTCTTTTTCAATTACTGGGTCTCAGGGAATACCTAGAATAGTGTTATGCACAATTAGGCTTGCAATAAATGTTTGCTGTCTTGAATAGGCAATATTCAGTCATTGAAGGTCTGTAAGGAGGGGGAGTATATGGCCAGGAAAGAAGGGAGAGATAACAAAGGACAAGTAGGAAGTCACTATTATAATAAAGATATTTTAAAAAAAATTAGATCTCATCTAACATGGGGGGAAAGGGCATGGAAGGGAATGGATATGAATATCCATGCAAAGAATGGATTGTAAGAGAAGGAGAAAGGAATAGAAATAACATAAAGGACTGGAGCCTGAGTAACTGGGGGAATGGTGACATCCTGAACAAAATCAAGAAACTTATAGAAGAGTGGGTAAAGGGTCGGGAATAGGCAGGTGATGATGCATTTTAGGTACTGAGTTAAAGATTCAGGAGAAATCAGATGGAGTGGCATGACAGGTGACTGACAATGTGGCATTGCAGCCTCTGAGGACCACAGATTGAAAGTGATGGTTGGAACTAAAAGAATGGAAGAGGTGCCCCCCTGCCACCACAACCCCTCCCCCAAAAAACACCCCCCAAAAAACAACCTTGTTTGGCCAAAGAAGAGGGCTGGAAAAATGACCCTAAAGAATGCCCATATACAGGGACCAGCAGTTAGTGTAATGGCTATGTTGCTGGACTCCCATGTAGTCAACCGCGGTTTGAGTCCCGGACCCGGCGGCTTAAACTCACACTGGGCACGTGTGTGTGCGTGCCCAAGATCCCGAGAGGAGAATGGAGGAGAAGGGATTGCGGCGTGGCCATCCCCCCTGGGGGGTGATTTCCTGCTTTCTGTCTCTCTGTCTCTCTCTGTCTGTCTGGCGAGCACACGCGCCCTATAGCAAAAACCTCTCCCCACCCCCCCCCCCCAAAAGAATGCCCATATACACAGAGCATTGTTATACAGCAGTCCTTTTTTGACAAAATTTAGCCCAGAAGGCACATGTGTTCATGGAGGGAGGGAGTGGGTGGAGTGGGCAGAGGGGGATGAGAAAGCACCTCCATGCGTGATGGCCACACTAAAATCCCTTCTCCTCCCTCTCTCAGGATTTTAGGCATGCACGCACATGTTTTTCCAGTCCCCCAGGTCCAGGACTACAACTACTTCGTAGGCCACGTGGGGTGCAGCCTTCTTAACCACCAAGCCACCAATTGTTCTGAGAGCTCTTTTATGTGAAGAGAGTTGCCGATACAGATCACATCTAGCACTTAGCCGCCTGTTTCATTGTAGCCGTTGAGGTGACTTCTCTAGTTGTGAGTTTTCTCTCCTTTGCTTAGACTTTAAATTAGAGGGCAGGAAGCTATTTTCAAAGCCTTCCGATCTTGCCTTTTGGAAGATACCTGATAAAGAAGTTACTTTTTAACCAGTGAGCAAGAGAAACTGTACAAATGCTAGAGATAATGAACTGAATACTTCTGTATATCAGAACTAAATGTACTTTGAACTTTAAGTAGCAAGCAAGGAGAAATACATAACTGGGATGAGAAGTATGTAACTGGGAAAGGAGCTGGGGGAAAAAAAAAAGTCTTGGGAATTCTGTGTTTAGGTAGGAGCCAACCCAGAAGCTCTCAGCCTTTTTTGCAAAACTTGCAAAAGCCTCCTGAACAGACTCAAGAAATATTTACTAAGCATGTATTATACTCCAGGCTCTGTTCATTTTTTTTCCACATGTAATTTTCCTCCAAACCCTGTGAAATAGATACTCCTTTTACTTTCAGAAAAGAATGTATCCTGGACGTTTTTTGAGATCGTGAACCCTGAACTACCTCTGCTGGCATTCTTGCCAGGGGCCCTGGATGCTGTGTTCACTGTTAACAATAAACTGTAGATTCCATTGCAACAGGCTTCTCATTGCTGACTCCATCCTGGGAGGGGGCCTCAGATAACTGAACCTAGGTCATGTGCCTAAGTCCTAACTGCCAGGACTGAGCATTGTGGCTTTTGCAGTTGCTTCCTCCAAGGTTCACACAGTAGAATGATGTCCCACAGGAAGGGATGTCAGAGAGTGGAAAGCCTCCAAACCCTCAATACAAATCTACCCCAATGTGAAAAGCAGAGTTGATGTGTCCAGAAACAGTGGTAAATGCTGAAGTTGTCCATAAACCTAGTTCTCCAAGACTTATTCATCTTTCCATCATACTACAGCTGTTTTGCTGCAACTATTTGAAGAGGACAGATAATTTATTTTGTTCCCTTTTCCCAAACTCTCCATAATGAGCAAAACTTCTTTCTGGGTATGCCTTACGAACCAGCTATTGTGCCAGGTGCTCAAAGCACACTGAACTATTGTAGTTTCTGAAACAGGCCAATCTTATAATCTTAGACTCTTGGATACAGTCACCCATATATTGTCACTTCCCCCCCCCAAAAAATGCCTTCACTTATGTTCTTACCTGGCTGACTCCCACTTTCTCCAAAATGTAATTCAAATGCAGCTTCCTTTCCTGACCAGGCATAGTCTGATTTAGTAGCCTCAGTGGGACTTAACTGTGTTCTTCAGTACCCACCTCTTTCATAGTACCCAGCATGTTGGTGAGCACGCCTGACCTAGAGTAGGGAACATACACCATTTGAATTCGCCAGCACAGTCCTTAACACTCTATAAACTGGTGGACCAGGTAGGTACACTGGGAAGTGAGGGATAAGTATCTTATTACCAAGGCAGACTCTGGTTCAGTCATAAACTCTGTAGTGCCTTTTATGTCAAGTGTGTGCTGTACTTCTGTTATGTAGGTCCATTCTGAGAGATACATTTATGAGATAAGGACACTATTATTTTAAACAAGAGTCTCCAAATTTTGAGATCCCAGTTCAAATACAAGCATAACATACCATTTTAACAATTTTGAGTGTACAATTCGGTGGAATTAAGAGCTGTACCTCTTCTTAATGCTAAATGTTGTGCAACCATCAGCATTATCCAGTTTCAGAATTTTATCACCATCCCCTAAACGAAACTCTGTACCCATTAGAAAGTGATTCTCCATATTCCCTGCAATCCTTGGCAATCTCTATTTTACTGTTTGTCTCTATGAATTTGCTTATTGTTGGTATTTAAGTGGAATCATGTAATGTTTATCCACTTGTGTCTGGCTTATTTCACTAAGCATAGTGTTTTCAAGATTCATCTGTGTTGTAGCATGTAACAGTCCCTTTTTTTCAAGGCTGAATAATATTTCATTGTATGTATATTCATTCATTCATTGATGTCCATTGGGTTTGTTTCTACTTTTTGGCTATTGTGGAAAATGCTGCTATGAAAGTTGGTGTGCAAATATCTGTTTGAGATTCTGTTTTCAATACTTTTGAGTATATAAATAGAAAAGGCATTGCTGGGTCATTTGCTAATTATATGTTTAACTGTTTTGAGAAACCATCCAACTGTTTTCGATGGCACCATTTTACCTTCCCTCCGTCAGTGTACAAGGGTTCTAGTTTCTTCACATCTTTGTCAATATGCATTATTTTCCTTTTTTAAATTAAGTAATAACCATACAAATGGGTGTTAAGTAGTATTTCATTGCAACTTTGATTTATATTTCTCTAGTGATTAGTGATGTCAACATCTTTTCATGAGCCCATTGGTCATTTGCATGCCTATCTTCTTTGGAGCAATGTTTATTCAACTCCTTTGGTTGAAATTGAGTTGAAATTTTTAAACTGAGTGAATTTTTTTGAGTTTTGGATTTTTAAAGTTTTGCTGTTGAGTTGTTTATATATTCTAGAAAATTAATTTCTTATATATGACTGGTAAATATCTTCTCCTGCTATGTATGTTGTCTTTTCATTTTTTGATAGTGTCCTTTGATGCACAAAACTATTTTAATTTTGATGGAATTCAATTGATTTATTTTTTCTCTTGTTGTCTATTTTTGGTGTCATATTCAAGAAATCCTCACCGAATACAATATCATGAAGCTTTTCTCTTATGTTTATTTGTTGATTATTTATTAAAATTTATTTGCATTTTTTCTTCCATGAGAAAGAGAGAGGGAGAAAGAGAAAGGGAGAAAGACAGAAAGAGAAAGGGAGAGAGAGAATCTCCTAAGAGAGTACTCATGCTGCAGTCCACCCAGCCTCAGCCTGCTTAGATTATGGGCATGCATGCCATGGCCAGCACATGGAGAGAGGCCCTGGACTGAGAATCTGGGACCTTTCCCTGTAGGTCCAGTTGTGTTAGTTCTATGGCACCTTCTGGCCCTTTTCCCCTTATGTTTTATCCTAAGTTTATTTTTATTTAAGTCTTGATCTACCTTTTATTATTACCAAAAGGTATGTGCCCTCAAGAGCATGTGTGTGCATGAGAGAAATCATATCCAATGGGGCATAGTCATGCTGCAATTCTTTTTTTCTCTGTGTCTCCATCCTGTCAGTATCTGGGCCATGTATGCACATGTACCTGGTATGTTTTTCAAACTTCCAGTTCTGGGATTCGAACCACATTCAGCCATGCATGATTCCCAGTGCACAGGGCTTAACCACTTTACTATAGGCCCAACCCTATATCTTGATTCATTTTGAGTCAATTTTTGTATACAGTATAAGGTAAAGACTTGATTTCATTCTTTTGCATGTGGATATCCAGCTTCCCTGAATC
>NW_006159726.1:3867123-3873499 GCF_000334495.1 Tupaia belangeri chinensis | reverse complement strand
CCCCTATTGAATAATCATGGCACCTTTGTCAAAAATCAATTGACCATACATAAGAAGATTTGTTTCTGCTCCTGATTTTCTACTTGCCTATGGCTTTTAGCATTTTTACTGTGATATGTCTGTTTGTAGATCTCTTTTTATTTATCCTACCTGAAATTTATTGAGCTTCTTAGATGTATAGATTAATAAACTAGGGAAGTTTTCAACCATTATTTTCTTTTTTTTTTTGAGAGATTTTCACTATAGGGTGTGTGCACTCGCCAGACAGACAGAGAGAGACATAGAGACAGAAAGCGAGAAATCACCCCCCAGGGGGGATGGTCATGCTGCAATGCCTTCTCCTCCATTCTCCTCTTGGGATCTTGGGCACGCACGCACACGCGCCCGGCGTGAGTTTTAAGCCACTGGGTCTGGGACACGAACCGCGGTCGACTACGTGGGAGTCCAGCGACATAGCCATTACACTAACTGCTGGTTCCCAACCATTATTTTCAAAAATGTATTTATTTACTTTTATGTATTATCATTATTATTATTATTTTACTGTGGTCAGCTATGTAGGAGTCCAGTACCCCAACCACCACAGCATCTGCTAGCTTCCCATCAATCATTATTTCTTCAAGTATTTTTTTCTGCTCCTTTTCTTCTCATCGTCCCTTTTGGCACAGTTACTATAGATATGCTGATACACTTAATGGTATCCCACATTTCTTCACAGCTTTTTTCATTTTTCCTCATTCTCTTTTTTTCTCCTTCTGGTTGTATAATCTCTATTTATCTGTTTTCAAGTCTATAATTCTTATGCCAGTTCAGATCTACTGTTGTGCCCCTATAGTGTATTTTTCATTTTAGTTATTATATATTTCAACTCCAAAATTTCCTTCTGTTTTTTTTGCAGAGTACTTACTGATACTCCCTTTGGGTGCGACGTTGCCCCTTTATTTTGCTTTACTCCTATAGCTATGATTTTCTTTAATTGTTTGAGTACATTTATGATGGGATGTTGAAGTCTTTGTTAAATCTGAAATCTAGTTATTCTCACAGGCAGCTTCTATTGCCTGAGTCACACTTTCTATTTTTTGGATTGTTTCATATTTTCGAAACTGGCTGGACATTTTAGATAATATAGTATAGCAATATGGGTTCTGGTCTCCCCTCTCCCAACTTGTTATTTCTATTTGTTTGCTTACTTGTTTAATGACAAGGATTATTTTAGTGACATATGCTTTGTCCTACTCTCTGCAGCCTCTGATGTTTCTGCTCAAATGGTCCATTCTTGAATGTGCCCATAATCACTCAGGGGTGACACTGGTCTTGGCAGGGCTTTTTTTGAATTCTACCTGACTATACTCAACTATTAGGTTTGCTAATTTCCAGCCGAATGTTCTATTGTTTTCCACAGTGTTCGGGTACAGAAATTACTTCTCAGACTATCTAGTAAATTTGGGCTCCTTTAAAGGAATAGTTTCTGAGGCCAATGTTTAACACCAGGAAAACTTCCCAGCTGTCTCATTTCCCTTTTCTCTCCAGTAAACTAGCTGGCCTTCAACTTAGCTTTTAACTCCAATGACTCTACCTATCTCTTCCCAATAGCCTTTCAGCACAACTTCTACTGTTTTTGACAGTGCCCTTGGGTTTAAACTTCTCCACTCTCTGTTCCAAATGAAGTTAGTTCCTTTGGGATAGGATTTGAGATTCTCTGTTCTATGACCTGCTTCTCCCTCTCACCTCCAGGCAAAATCTCTTAGCTATGGCTCCGGTATTGGCAACAGACTCAGTGGCTTGGTTTTCTCTGAACAATACCTTATTTCAGGAGCTAAATGTTTGGTAGATGTAGTAGGGACAGCAGTGTCAATCACCTAGACTTGCTTATTTTGGCATGAAAAACCTGCCCTTAGGATCTAAGACAAGAACAACTGGGGCTCCAGTATTCTCAGCAGCATTCAGGGCTCAGTACAGCTTCTATTCCATGAAATGGGGCATGGCAGAAAAGGGAGCAGATGCCTCGCTCACTTGGAATTTAAACTCATCAACAGCTCTTTGTGGGCAGGATTTAAAATGCAGTTGTTCTGCTTCTCCTGGGATGATAACCCTCTGGCTGGGAGCATAGAGAGAGGGAGTCCAGTATTCTTGGCTGTACCAGTCTGGAGAAGAGTTTCCATCTTGGTTTGGAGGAGGGAAGGAGATCATGAGTTCTGGTTCTTATGCCATAGACTTAACGGTTCCTACCATTTTATTTATTTTTTTTTTTTTGAGAGGTTTTTGCTATAGGGCGCATGTGCTCACCAGAAAGACAGAGAAAGACAGAGAGAGAGAAAGCGAGAAATCACCCCCCAGGGGGGATGGCCACGCTGCAATCCCTTCTCCTCCATTCTCCTCTCGGGATCTTGGGTACACATGCACATGTGCCTGGTGTGAATTTAAACCTCAAACTGTGGTGGACTACATGGAAGGCGAGCGATGTAGCCATTATGTCATCTGCTGGTCCCCCTACCAAATTTTAATAGATTTTCTTGAATAATTGCCCATATGGCCACTTCCAGATAATTAAATGTTTTCTTTAAAATAATTTCCACCAGTTTAGCTGGGGAATGTGTCCACGGAGCTCCTTGTGTTGTCATGTCAGAAGCTGAACTCCTCTAGTGATTTCATTCAGTAATAATAGGTTATTATTTTTCCATGAACAGATTTTGGCTAAATCAGTTTTTTATAGTCATCTACCTTAATGTGGTCTGCTAGTCAGAACTCACTGAAAAACACTAAATCAAAGTCCTCTATTCATTGATTAGGATTATCAACAAGTTTAAAAAAATAAAAAAGAAAGAAAGGCTATACTGTATTTTAAAGGACATTTCAAAAGTATGAACAATGTTTGAATTTTTAATTGGAAAGTTCCTGTCTCATTCACAAGTCAGTGCAAAGTATGGTCACACATCGCCCTGTGAGAACCCCATAAACTGAGTTGAATTTTGCTCTGAGCATTTGCTAATCATAGGGTGACAGATGATCAAGAAGGCTGCTTTTACTGCCTGAGAACCAAGTTTTGTTCACTTTGCAGTTTCTATCATGGCAATCAAGAGTTCATTTTCCAGGAAGCTATTTTGTAGGTGATTGCCTGTGTCTGTCCATATAAAAGAAGGTTCTGGCACACAGGGATGTCCCCACAGAGGCAGTCTCTGTCATTTGGCAGCAATAAACCTCTTCACATATAAAGCACAATTGTATCATCAGTTCCTAATTCTCTGTATTAATTTAGCCTAGGAAAAACACTGAGGAACTTGAAATCCACATATGACCCCTAAACTAAATTTAGTTATTAACTCCCTTGGTCACACCACTGAATCTTCTTATTTGATTCTACAAACTTGGGTGGACAAGAGACATTACTATACATCTTTATTTTTCTAAAATCAAATAAAATTTTACTGTAGTCTACATCCTGCCTGGACTGTGAGAGATACTACCTCAGGTATGGACAGGTCCTTGACTTGTCCCCCCTTGAGCGGTGCTTGAATTTGGATTTTAGATCATGTGATTTCTTCTGCCTTGTTTTCTAAATTTAGGCCATTTCCAGGAAAAGCAGCCACTAGGCTCATTTTTGGGGCTTCTGGTGCCATGGCATGTGTCTCTTTGTTTCCTCAGCCTCTCCCCACTGAGGTTCTCCTTAAGTCACAGGCCAGGATTCCATTACACAATCAGAAATGCCTTCTTCTCTGACTTAGCTGCTTCCACTCTTGGGACTCCCAGCTCCAACACAAGTGGCTTATCCTTTCTCCTCCTTTCTAGGACCTAATTTAATGACCTCAACAAGCTCAAGGGCTTGAAAAACAAACCTCTAAGTTGTATATGCACCCTCCTACTCTCTGTTGTGTAACAACACCTACCCTTCTTGCTTTCATAATCTCCCCATCCCTCACACAAAGGCAAAAATACAGAGAAAACGAAATCAAATGAGTTCACTGATAAATAATCCTATAGTCAGATGGTGGCACAGCAGTAATACACCTGGACCCAGAAAAGTCTTCATTTGCATTCTGGGACCTCCCTGAGAATAACGAGTGCACACGTATGCCTGTGATCTGTGCTGTCTGAGACTAGCAGTAGATCTTAGTGTGAGGACACTGTTAGGGGATCTCTCTCTTTCTCTCTGGCTTATGGAAGAAATAAACACATTAAAAATACTCTTGTAGGTACTACTTTTTCCTCTTTGACCATTCTCTAACAACAGACTTTACTAATGAGTTGGTTAAAGAAAGAAAGAAAAAAGTAAGGAAGTTTGGAGGACTTACCTAGTTTAACCTGTTAGATGAATATGGGTTCATAATACTGTAATTGATAGGAAACTATCTGTGCAGTGTTATCAGTTGTGAATATTATTTGGTAACACTTCAGATGTCCTTCTTTTCCTGTGGGGGCCGCACTGACCCTTACATCCCTTCAAAGATTTGATTTTTGCTTTAAAATACATGGTGTACTTAAAGGATGATTGCCCTTAGGCCCTATGACTCTTCCGGAAGAGCAGACTGATTCTGCAAAATGTTGTCATCAGAGCTACTTGTCTTTTAAGTGTGAATATCCTAAGAGTTGTATTGTTTCCTAGGGTTGTTGTAACAAAGCACCACAAATTTGGTGGCCCCCAAAACAAATAGAGTTCTGGAGGCTAGAAGTTTGAAATCATGGTGTTTGGCAGAACCATGCTCCCTCTACAGACTCTGGAAGAGACTCTTCCATGCCTTTCTCCCAGCTTCTGGAGGTTACCTGCAGTTCTTGGTATCTCTTGACTTGTAGCTACACCACTTTTACCTTTACGTCTGTGGTCATTTGGCCTTCTTCCCTGTCTGTCTTGCCAAATCTCTCCTTATAAGCACATGAGTCATGGGAGTTAGGGCCCAGTCTAATCTTGTATGACCCCCCCCCGCCTCCCCCCACCGTCTTAATGTCTTAACTTCATTTCACCTGCAAAGACCTTATGTCCAAATACAGTCACACAGATATCAGGGGTCAAGACTCGAACGTACCTTTTGGGGGACATGGCTGAAACTCAAACATAGGCTAATACTAAATTATTGTCAGTTGCTCACAGATTAGTATGAAGGTAACAATTTTAGTAGGCTTTCTTTGAGAATGAATCTTCGAAATCTTTTTTTTTTTTTTTCAGGGTCATGATGGTGAGGATAAAGGTAGAGGGAAGAGAGTGGGGATGTGCTAGTCACTACACAGGGATGTTGAGGGTGCGTCTGCTGTGGCCGTATGATTCTTTGCCACTTTGACCATAACAAAGAAGAGGAGGCTGAGGAGACAGAGGAGATGCAGATGGACAGAGAAACAGGATTTAAGTGACTTTAGTGAAGTTCCAGATGAATCCAGAGGGAAAGGGATCCATGGTATAATGATCCATAATTTGAATAAAAAGCCTCTAATTTGAATAGTTTTGAGATGTGACGGAAATCTTATATTCTTAAGTTTTTAAATTTTGCCATATCTTTTCTTCATCTTTTGTTTCTTCATATGAGGGGCCACATCTTTTGTTGTTTTGTAATTGAGCTACTACGAGTTTAATTTTTGGTTCATTTAATAGGATTTGTTTTGTAGTTATAAAGGACCACTGCGTTTTTATTCCATTCCTTCTCAAGTGTATCATCTTAATTATTTGAAGATTAGAAAAACTGTAAAATAAAGTGTCAAAGGCAAAACTAAGTCTGAGGCAAAATTAACAAAGGCTGTTTATTCATCACCTCACAGCAAGGAGACCCTTGTGTAGGTCGCTTTCATCTCAGCAGGGGTTGAAAGGTGTTAGAGTAAAAAGTCCATTTTACAGTGTAAAGTGAGGAAATAATGAGACAGACTCTGACTAGCAAGCATTCTATTAAGGTAAGATTTTTCTGGGAGGGAGGGGGACTTTAGGTATATTTGGCAAACCCTGGTTGGCTACGAGGGGACAAATGAGCAGCTTGGGATTATTTCAAAGAGGAAGGGTTGTTTCATGTTGGGGTGGAAGGTTTTCTATGGCTGGCCATATTCCAGAAGGCATGGAGGCTCATGGAGTGCTTTTTAAAAATATTTTCATTTATTTGTTTCTTCATAAAGAAAGAGAGGGAGGTATCCTCCTGGGGTACTTCATGCTATGATCCACCTCCAGTCTTTTTTTTTCTTCTTTCTTTTTTTTTTTTTAGAGGTGCCTTTCTCCCAGCTTCTGGAGGTTACCTGCAGTTCTTGGTATCTCTTGACTTGTAGCTACACCACTTTTACCTTTACGTCTGTGGTCATTTGGCCTTCTTCCCTGTCTGTCTTGCCAAATCTCTCCTTATAAGCACATGAGTCATGGGAGTTAGGGCCCAGTCTAATCTTGTATGACCCCCCCCCGCCCAGCCGCACC
>NW_006159726.1:3834012-3866839 GCF_000334495.1 Tupaia belangeri chinensis | reverse complement strand
TTTTTTTTTTTTTTTCAGGGTCATGATGGTGAGGATAAAGGTAGAGGGAAGAGAGTGGGGATGTGCTAGTCACTACACAGGGATGTTGAGGGTGCGTCTGCTGTGGCCGTATGATTCTTTGCCACTTTGACCATAACAAAGAAGAGGAGGCTGAGGAGACAGAGGAGATGCAGATGGACAGAGAAACAGGATTTAAGTGACTTTAGTGAAGTTCCAGATGAATCCAGAGGGAAAGGGATCCATGGTATAATGATCCATAATTTGAATAAAAAGCCTCTAATTTGAATAGTTTTGAGATGTGACGGAAATCTTATATTCTTAAGTTTTTAAATTTTGCCATATCTTTTGTTCATCTTTTGTTTCTTCATATGAGGGGCCACATCTTTTGTTGTTTTGTAATTGAGCTACTACGAGTTTAATTTTTGGTTCATTTAATAGGATTTGTTTTGTAGTTATAAAGGACCACTGCGTTTTTATTCCTTCTCAATTGTATCATCTTAATTATTTGAAGATTAGAAAAACTGTAAAATAAAGTGTCAAAGGCAAAACTAAGTCTGAGGCAAAATTAACAAAGGCTGTTTATTCATCACCTCACAGCAAGGAGACCCTTGTGTAGGTCGCTTTCATCTCAGCAGGGGTTGAAAGGTGTTAGAGTAAAAAGTCCATTTTACAGTGTAAAGTGAGGAAATAATGAGACAGACTCTGACTAGCAAGCATTCTATTAAGGTAAGATTTTTCTGGGAGGGAGGGGGACTTTAGGTATATTTGGCAAACCCTGGTTGGCTACGAGGGGACAAATGAGCAGCTTGGGATTATTTCAAAGAGGAAGGGTTGTTTCATGTTGGGGTGGAAGGTTTTCTATGGCTGGATATATTCCAGAAGGCATGGAGGCTCATGGAGTGCTTTTTAAAAATATTTTCATTTATTTGTTTCTTCATAAAGAAAGAGAGTGGGGTATCCTCCTGGGGTACTTCATGCTATGATCCACCTCCAGTCTTTTTTTTTCTTCTTTCTTTTTTTTTTTTTAGAGGAGAGACAGAGAGAAAGCGAGAAATCTTCCCCCAAGGGCAGATGGCCATGCCATAATCCCTTTTCCTCCATAATCCCTTTTCCTTCATTCTCCTCTTGGGATTTTGGGCACACACACATGTGCCCGGCATGAGTTTTAAGCCACCAGGTCCAGGACTTGAACCATTGTTGAATACATGTGAGTCAGCCACATAACCATTATGCCATTTGCTGGTCCCTCCACCTCCAGTCTTAGATGGCCTGTATCACAGGCATGCACGTGTACTTGGGATGCCCATGTTCCTGGCATGGCCAGGTAGCTTCTAGGATATGAGCCCAGAACATTTCCCGTGTTACATTACCACTGCATCACCTCTTGGTCCCAATGGGGTGCTATTGGGCAGTCACATTGTCACTGTGGTCCTTATTGAGGAGTAAGAAGCTATTATGACAGACAAGTTCCTGAAAATACTCAGGGCTATAGATAATGTGTCCACTATAATGGGTTGTGAGAGATAAAGAAAGACTACTAAATGGTAAGTTGAAACAAAACTGAATTTATTTGCTTGCTAAACAATGCTCAAATGCTAACTAGCTCAGCAAGACTCTCTTCGCAGAGATAAAAGGCCTGGAGAAAGTTCATTAAATGAAGTAAGGTTCTGAATTCAGGTTTTTGGCATAGTTCATAAAGTCTATTGTAAACTCTTCTATGTCATTGGGCACATTTAGGTGTTTCATCATTGCCCGAAAATAAGTTTCTAACAAATCTAAGTTGAGATGTGTTGAATTCCAGTGGGTTTAAGTACGTTCAGTGGAATGCCCATATACATGTGCAAGCAGCTCAGTAAGACTTTTCTTTAACAGGAAAACATAACATATCAACATTAAAGAAAATCAGAGCCAGGAAAACGCCCATAATATTACAACTTTGCCTCTATATAGCATTTATTTTGGAGTATTGCTTTTAAGTTTCTGTCCAATTAACACATATTTAATAGAAATATACTGCATATATTGTTTAGTATTTATTTTTCCCCTTTTTTGAGAGAGATTTTTGAAATGGGGCACATGTACTCACTGGAGAGACAGAGAGAGACAGAGAGACAGAAAATGAGAAATCATCCTCCAGGGGGTATGACTATGCCACAGTCCCTTCTCCTCTATTCTCCTCTCAGGATTTTGGGTATGCATGTACACACGTCCGACATGAAGTTTAAGCCACCAAGTCCAGGACTCAAACCATGGTTGACTACGTGTTAGTCCAATGACATAACCATTATGCCATCTACTGGTCCCTGTTTTATATTTCTAAATTGGCAATATCCTAAGGTATTCTTCCGTTTGATCACATCATCATTATTAGGATTTGACGACTATATAATATTCTCTCAAGTCAACATGATATCATTAAATTAGTTTAAATGGCATTACAACTTTTCAATGAGACCAGCCCTTTTAGTTCCAGCAGTGGTTAAGAGATCTGGATTCCATAAGGCTGAACATAGTTTGAATCCTGGCCCTATGGCTTGTAAAAACATGACAGGTGTATGTGCATGTGGGCTCAAAATCCCGAAAGAAGGGAGATAGGCAGGAGAAGGGATTGAGATGTGACTATTTCCCTCCCCATCCCTCCATCTCTCCATCTCTCTCTGGCAAGAGCATACGTTCTCTAGCAATTAATTAAAAAAAAAAACTTTTTCAATGAATAGGAAAGTATAACAATTTACTTATTCATGTCTCCCATTTTTGAACATTTGGTGTTTCCAATCACCTGTTTTTATGTACATAAGGTAGCAGTAAAAATATTCATTAATTCAACAATTTGCTTTACCTATTGAATTATTTCCTTAAGATTAATTTCCCCAAAGTGAGCATTTATGCCAAAGGGAAGAAACATTTTCTGACTCTTACTTAATATGAGGGGCCAAATTTCTTTCTGAATTCTAGTGGGTATTCCCTCAACCCCACCCAACCCTTAAATAGTAGATGTTTACTAGTATTATCCCAATTGTTCCAGCATGCAATGTCCTTGCCATTAAAAAGTTTTGTTATTTTGATATAAGCATAAAATAACACCTCAAGGTTACTTTAATTGCAAGTCTTTTTTTTTTGATAAGCATTTTCTCATAGCTTTATTTTTTACTGCTAATTATCTCTTTATGTTTTTTGCTCATTTGTTATATTTAATTTTGAACCAAAACAACAAACGTCACATCTCTCTACCTATCCCAAAGAAGACTTAATGTAAAGGAATGATCTTTACCTTCTACATGGGTGGCTGCTCACAGCAAAGGCAGTCTTTATTTTGAAAACCTTCCTCTTACAGTTTGGCCCCTGCAATATAAATAAGAGTTCTTGGGCACATTTTACTTGATGAAAAGACAGATTTCTGGTAATAAAAGAGCCTTCCAAGGATAATAAAAAATGTCTTTAGCTTACGATTTTTTTTCTCAGCCAACTGGAATGATAGATTTTTAACATCTATGATCTGTTTAGTGAAGGTGTAAGCCTTTTAGCAATCAATGCTCTACACAAAAGTGCTCCTCTTTAGTTTTCTTTGATTTGCTACCAACTGCAACCAATTGATCCCTTTGGATCATAGCCCTTTACCACTCTTTATCCAGTGTTCCTTCCTTATCCTGACGTTGGAACCATCGACCTAGTTTCTTCATTGGAATAATTAGTCACAAGCATTTTCTCCAAATATTTTCGTTTTTACTAGACTCTTTAAGTGGAGATTGATTATCTAGTATTTCCACTGTAAGAGGAATGAATATGCGTGGCATCTTGTAAATTCAGTCCTATTTTGTGATTTTTTAATATAAATACCATTATCCCACATTCCTAGTGCCTCCCCAAAGTCAATATGTGATATTACTGTTTGGCAAATTTTTTCTGTAAAGGGATAGATGGTAAATATTTTAGACTCAGGTCTAAATATTTTACCTTTTGTAAAAGGTAGCCATCACACCATCTTCTTCCTCTCTTCTTCCTCTTCCTTCTACAACTCTTTGAAAATGTAAAAACAATTCTCAGATCTAGGCCCTATAAAAGAAGGCAGTAATTGGATTTGGATTTGGTGTGAGATCTGAAGCTGGCCATCCATGATTAGAATTCAATTAAAACGCGGTTACTGAAAAGGGTTTCATACTAATATGCCATTTTCCTGTGTAGATTTTTATCACCAGTGCACTAATCAGTTGTACTTTACATTGACCATAGGACTTATTGTGCAAATATGGAGATGAGGATCAACTCTGACACCTGCATTTTTATCTTATAAAAGACTTCAGTAGGTTGCATGATAGGACCTCCATTAATTCTTTTTTAAAAGTTTATTTTATTTAGGGAGAGAGAGAGAGAGACCCTAGTCAGGGTCTCACCACACTGCAATCCTTCTCCCAAGACTCCCAACTGGCTAGGATTATGAATTATGAGTGCACATGGGTACACTTGGCTTGCTCAGATTGATCTGAGATTCAAGCCTCCCTTATGGCATCAGTATTGTACAGCGGTGCCCTACCATCTGTACCACCACAGCTAGGCCCACATATCTTTAATAATACTGTATTAGAAATTTTAAAAGTAACTTCTCACTTATCCAGCAACTCCACTCTTTCATAACACAAGCAGGATGCTGCAAGTTGGCAAACTGCCCTCTGCTCCCCATAAAACAAAACAAAAACCTTCCCTATGTAGTTTGTATTAGTCAGCTCAGGCTGCCATAACAGAATGCCAAAAAGATGGATAAACAACAGAATTTTTTTTTTCATAGCTCTAGAGGCTGGAAGTTTATGATCATGGTGCCATCAGGATTTGTTTCTGTTGAGGTTTCACTTCCTGGCTTACGTACAATTAGTCACCTGCTCACTGTGTCCTCACATGACCTTTCATATAGACATATTAGGAGATAGAGGACTCTATGGTGTCTCTTCCTCTTTTAAGAATACTAGTCCTATCAGATTAAAGCCCCACTTTTATGACCTCACTTAATTTGTATTACCTCCTTATATGCCCTATCTCCAAATATAGTCACAGGGGGGCGGGAGTAGGACATCAGCATAGGAATTTTGAGAAGATACAATTCAATCCACAACACAAATAAAACAGGTATTGGGATAATAGTATATTGTATATATTTCAAAATAGCTAGAAGAATGGTTTTTAAATGTTCTTACCATTGGGAACCAGCAGTTAGCATAATGGCTATGTCACTGGACTCCCACGTAGTCGACCGTGGTTCACGTCCCGGACCCGGTGGCTTAAAACTCACGCTGGGTGCGTGTGCATGTGTGCCCAGGATCCCGAGAGGAGAATGGAGGAGAAGGGATTGCGGCGTGACCATCCCCCCGGGGGGGGGTGATTTCTCACTTTCTGTCTCTCCGTCTCTCTCTGTCTGTCTGGCGAGCGCACGCGCCCTATAGCAAAAACCTCTCCAAAAAAAAAAAATGTTCTTACCATGAAGAAACAATAAGTATTTGAGGTGATAGATATGTTAAGTAGTCTGATTTTATCATTTCACAATATATACATGTATCAAAGCATCACATTGTATCTCAAATATATACAAGTATTATTTATCAATTAAAAAGAAAAACAACTTAAAAATACATACATATTTTTTCATTTATGATATAGTGCATGCATGTACATGGGAGAGAGAAGCATCCTCTACAGGGCTTGGGAATGCTGCTATCCCTTTCTTTCAATCCTCCAGTCCACCAGGGTCCTGAAATATGTGCATGCCTTTAGGTCAATAGGGCTGTGGACTCAAACCACAGCTGTCATGTGGCTTCCAGCTGGGCAGTCCAGTATGCCAATCACTGTGTCATAGAAGCTGGGTCAAACCACCCAGATATTACAAAGCTCATTAACAACTATCTTTGGTTTCTCACTCAGATTCTGTTTACCTTTTAATTTAAAGGGAAAAAAACTTTTTAGAGGTTTTGGTGTTAGGGAGCATGCACTCTCTGGAGAGAGAGAGACAGAGACAGAGACAGTAAAGTGAGAAATAACTCCTCGGGGGTAGGGGGATGGCTACATCTCCTCCATTCTCCTCCCAGGATCTTGGGCACACATGCCCACGCACTTGGAGTGATTTTCAAGCCACTGGGCCCAAGACTTAAACTGCAGTTGGCCATGTAATTCCAGTGATGTAACTGCTATACCATCTGCTGGCCCCATGGAAAAATAGCTTTTTTTTGGAGAGGTTTTTGCTATATGGCACGTGCGCTCGCCAGACAGACAGAGACAGAGAGATAGAAAGCGAGAAATCACCCTCCAGGGGGGATGGTTACACCACAATCCCTTCTCCATTCTCTTCTTGGAATCTTGGGCACACATGCACACGCGCCCAGTGTGAGTTTTAAGCCACTGTGAACCGCAGTTGACTATGTGGGAGTCCAGCAACATAGCCATTACGATAACTGCTGGTCCCTGAAAAATAACTTTTGAGACTGGGTCTTGACATCATGGTCTTCTTGCTTCAGTCTCTCAGCTGGGACTACAGGCATGAGTCACCATGCCTGGATTTTTTTAGACAGGGCCTTGCTATGTTGTCCAGGCTTCAGTTCATGTTCCTCCTGCCTCAGCCTCCCAAGGTGCTATGATTACAGACATGCATGATGACTAAGTCAATAAAAAGGTTTCCTTGTTTAAGAAAAAGAAGAGATTGTAACATATTTTAGATGGGATGCTTTAAGGTGAACAAGCGTGATTACTTAGAATGACAAACGCTGAACTTCCCTGGAGAGATCCTGGCCCATCACAGGGGCTACTCCTCCTGGGATGCAGGGTTCAGGGCTTCTGGAATTTGAAACCAGGAAAGTTGTAGACTATTTCAGCTTTCAGTCTAGTCCCTTAACCTACCATTCCTTCAGGCCAGGAACTTAGGAGGACTCTGGGTTTGTATAAGAAACGGGATAAATCCTAGAGAGAAAAGAACACATATTCTTTGAGGTAGATACTGCCATCATCCTCATTTTTCAGAGCAGGAAACCTCAAAGAGGTCAAGTTGCCCAAGGTCAAACAGCTAGTAAGTGATGCGGTGGTAGAGCCAAGATCAAACTCAGTTTTTTGTTTTGTTTCATTTTGCTTGTTTGTTTATTCGTTTTTATTGTTAGAGGGCACATGTGCTCAAGAGAGGCAGGAGAGAGAGAGCACTCCTTAGTGAGGTGTAGTCCTGCCACAATACTTTCTCCTCCATCCCTCCATCCTGTTGGGATTTGAGCATGCACAAACACATACATGCTCACTGTGTTTTTTAAGGAGCCAGGGCTGGGATTCAAAGCATGGTCACCCATGTAGGATCTGGCTTCCTAGGCAAAGGGCTTAACTGCTATGCTAAGGGGTTGATCCAATGTTTATTTATTTTTAATGAGGAGGGGAACAGAATAAAATGGAAAGGAGAGATTTTTTTAAATTGCCAGAGGGTGCATGCTCTTACCAGAGAGAGACAGAGAGAGAGAGAGAGAGAGAGAGAGAGAGAGAGAGAGAGAGGAAGAAAGCACCCTCTAGTGAGGTGTGGTCAGGCCACGATCTCTTCTTGCCCATTTTTCCATTCCGTCGAGACTTTGTGCTCTCAAACACACATGCACATTGTTTTTTTTAGCTGCTGGGACTAGAATTCAAGTCATGGTTGCCCATGTGGGATCTGGCTACGTTAACCACTAGTCTATGGGGCCAGGCGAGAGAAAGAAATTTTTCATAATGTTTCATCATGTTGGGATCCTCTTCCTCTTTTCCAGTTAGCTAGGATCACAGAGGCATATAACCATGTTTGGCCTATTGTTTAGGGTGGTCTGGAAATTGAACCCAGGCCTCCTATGTAGCTCTGGCCTTACACAACTGTGCCTTACCACTTGCACCACCATGGCTGGACCTCAAACTTAGATTTGTCTGCTTCTGTGTCTATAGCCCTCCTTATGCTTTCTCAGAATGAAGAAATGAGTTTTCTTGTTTGATGTGCTGAAATTTGAAGGCATTAACTCTACATTAATTCTTCGACTTAACAAGTCCAGGCACTTTTGCAGTCCTACTTTAGGAAATCTTGTATTTTCCAGCAGTAAACCTGGGCCATGAAAAATGACTTTCCCAAGAAATGGGATTTAGCAACCAGAGCTGATCACAGGAAAATTCAGTGTCAAAACAGACAGATCATGTGGCCCAAATGATTAGGCCTTGTTGGGACATTAAATAACAAAATACATACACCGAGGCTGTGTCCTAATTGTACAAAGACCAGGGGTAGTAGTTAATTATATTTTCTAAAGAAGACGAAAAGCACCCTGCATAATTAGAAATTAACTGCCATACTCTGAATTAGGCAAATAGCATAAAAGGAGGAAGACATTAAACAAAAATGTAACAACAACAATCAAAAAACTCTTGTCAGCAATATTTTACTTTGCTTGAGTCTTCATGTTTGTCTTTGGCACAGAGTGTTTCCTTTCTGTGTCAGTGATGTTCTCCATGTGGAAGTTGTTGGTCTGGATCCCAGATTCATGAGCTAAAAGCTTTACCCTGCTGAAAAGTTTAGGCTGGCATCATTCAGCAGGCTGAGGCCTCATCACTGGCGACGCCTCATAGCCATATGTCAATAAATAAATGCTATAATGGGAAACAAATGCAGAAAGCGAGTCACTGGCTTTCCGCTTCCTCCTTAGGAAAGTTATGTTAGTCATAAAATCAAGGAACATTTCACCCCTGTATAAATCCTGCTCACCTTGAGTTTCTGAGGCTACTCCAAGCTCAGTTGGAAGCAACAAGTCACTTGGATGATGAGTTCGCAATGGAATTGGAAGTGACTATCGCATACAAGGACAGCACAAAACAGAAAATAAGCAGCCACACAGCTGGTCGGTAGATTCAGAGGCCACCCTTTTTCAGAGCCTGGATTTCAGAATGCTTTGGAGGATGAAGTAATCATATAAACAACCAGCTGTTGAAACTAAATAAGCCTTTTCATAGTTCCTATTTTTTGCATCTGGAAAAAAACATGTAAAATAAAGGTGAATTGGTTTGGGAGGCTAATGTTAAAGCAGAGCCCTCAAGGATTGAAGTCCATTTTATTTTAGAGAAGGGCTGATTATCCCCACTGCTTCTCCATTTAATAGACCAATTTGGCTGGCATGTCACAGTGGATTACTGCAAACTTCATGTCATGGTTCTATCCACTGAGGCCCCCATTGCAAATATTATCGAAATTACTTATTCCCCTTATTCTAGTCTATAGTGTTGCTAATAAAAGAAATATCTAAATCTAGGTAATTTAAGATAATATTTATTAGTTCATGGTTTTGGAGGCTAAGTCCAAGAGCATGGTGCCAGCATCTCTTCACAATTTGCCTTTACCACAGTCTGGTGTGAAGTTTTTCTTGTTGCACCATAATATGGTGGAGGGCAGGAGAGTGCACAGAGCAGAGCATTTCTACTTCATTCTCATTCCTTATAAATTCCTCAGGACTTGATCATAAAGGCCTCGTCCTGGTGCCTAATCACTTTTTATTTAAAAAAAAAATTTTGTAAGTCTGTTTGTTTATTTATTCCATGAGAAAGAGAGACATGGAGAGACAGAGAGAAGGGACTCTCAACAGGGTCTAGATGCCTTCATCCACCCCCAGCTCCAGCCAATCCTTGATCACAGGCATGTGCATACCCAGCACATTCAGGAGATATCCAGACACGAAAAAAGAACCTTCCCATGTGGGTCAGTCTTGCAAAGGATTGTGTTTTTGCCACTGTTCCACCATCCAGCCTCCAATCAGTTTTTTTAGAGAAATTTTTGCTATAGGGTGCATGTGCTCACCAGAGAGACAGAGGAAGATAGAGAGATAGAAAGTGAGAAATCATCCCCCCCCCCCAAGGACCATCAGTTGTTGTGATGGCTATGTTGTAGGACTCCCATGTAGTCGACCATGGTTTGAGTCCCGGACACAGTGGTTTAAACTCACGCCAGGCACGTGTGTGTGCATGCCCAAGATCCCAAGAGGAGAATGAAGGAGAAAGGATTGTGGTGTGGCCAACCCCCCTGGGGGGTGATTTCTCGCTTTCTGTCTCTCTGGTGAGCTCATGTGCTCTTTAGCAAAAATCTCTCTCCCCCCAGGGAGTACGGCCATGCCACAATCCCTTTTTTTTCCATTCTCTTCTTGGGATTTTGGGCATGTATGTACACATGCCCAGCATGAGTTTTAAGTCACAAGGTCTGGGATGCACATGATGATTGACTATGTGGGAGTCCAGCAATATAAGCATTACACCATCTGCTGGTCCCACAGACCCCTAATCATTTTTAAAGGCACCACCTTTTTTTGGGGGGGGCTAGGTTTTTGCTGTAGGGCATGTGCACTCGCCAGACAGAGAGAGATAGGGAGACAGAAAGCGAGAAATCACCCCCCAGGGAGGATGGCCACACTGCAATCCATTCTCCTCCGTTCTCCTCTCAGGATCTTGGGCATGCATGCACACGCACCTGGCATGAGTTTTAAGCCACCAGTCCGGGACATGAACCACGGTCGACTACATGGGAGTCCAGCGACATAGCCATTACACTAACTGCTGGTCCTAAGGCGCCACCTTTTGACACCATAATTAGAGTAAGTCTCTACCCTCTCAATATCATTACAATGAATTTTTTTTTAAGTTTGTTACAGGATGTGTTCACTTTCCAGAGGGATACAGAGAGAGAGAGAGAGAAGGAAGGGAGAGAAAGTGAGAAATCACCTCCTAGGGGAAATGACCATACAGCAATCCCTTCTCCTCCAGTCTCCTCTCTGGATTTTGTGTGTGTATGTACATGCACCCAGTGTAATTTATTTTTCTTTTTCTGGAGAGGTTTTTGCTATAGGGCACATGCGCTTGCCAGAAAGACAGAGAGAGACAGGGAGACAGAAAGCGAGAAATCACCCCCCCCAGGGAGGATGGCCACACCGCAATCCCTTCTCCTCCATTCTCCTTTCAGGATCTCGGGAATGCACACACACGTGCCTGGTGTGAGTTTAAGCCACCAGGTCTGGGACTCGAACCACAGTCAACTACATGGGAGTCCAGTGACATAGCCATTACGCTAATTGCTGGTCCCCCCAGGGTAATTTTCAACCCATTGAGTCCAAGTCTCAAACCACGTAGTCAGCTACATGGGATCCAGCTACCTTAAACTTCCTGCTACCTGCTGACTTCTCCATTACAATGAATTTGGGGGAACACATTCAAACTACAGCACCATCTAATCAGCAACTGGTAAACATTTTTCAATCATATACTTAGCTAATATATTTTGTTTATAGACAAATTTCAATAGCCTCTCAGCTAAAGTTTGTCTCCACATTTGAAGGCACACAATTTATCTTTACCAGGCTACCTAAGGTAAAGGTAAATAGCGCTGCTGTCATGCAGAGTCTCACAGGCAAGGTGTTAACCACATCCACCTTTCTCTAGAAGGGGTATGGTATCAAATGGATTGCATTCTCCTCTGAAGAGATTTATTTGATACACTTAGGATATATGAACACAAAGGAACTCACAAAAAGAGGATGGTCCATTGCTTTCCACATAGTACTAGGCTCTGCTACCCCATTTTAATTCTTGACATTATCTACAAACAGTCATTTACTCTCTTGGCAGTCACAGCATTAACACAAGCTCAGCATTTAGGCCTTTTGGGTTCTAGAAGCAATATATTTCCTCATTTACAGATTTTACTGAAGCCCATTTAAATTGTTATTTAAAAATCGGCTCACCTTGGATCTGGTCACCTACAACAAAAGGCCCCAGAATCTCTCCAGATTGTAAGAAAATGGGCATTCTTCTTATGTCCCCCTTTATTGTAGAGTTTTAGCCACTTGTCTCATGCTTCCTGAAGCCTCTGGTACACCCATGGTGGTCATAAATTGGCAGTACCTTCTGGTGCTATCAACTGCTCTCCTTACTCCAATTATATATACTATTACAGGGAAAAGTTCTGGTCACACACTAGGCCCTTTTGAAGATGGAGGCTATCAATGACCCTGACCCCATGGCCTGCCATACCCAGCTACTCATTAAGGCTTGGATCATGAAAGTAACACACTGAAAGTTCAGCATGGCCACTGAGTCCCCCTTGCTACTAGATATTGCCAAGTGTGGGTCTCTCGGTTCTACCCACTTGCAGGAGGAGGTGGCTTCCCTGTCCTCAGTTCCTTGCCATATACCATGGAGATGAGGGAGGTCATCCTTCTCCAAGACTCCATTGGCTACCTGGGAAGCACCTTGGGATCACCCAAGTAAATAACAATGGGACTTCATAGGCTTTACATATGATTTTGCCCTCATCACATGTGATAGAATTGTGGCATCCTTTAGCCAGATCTTACCTGATAAAGGATAGACAGTTGGCTGAACTTGAGACAGTCATCTTTGCAACGAATATCCTTGCCAGTGATTAGCCTCATTGCACATTTATACACTCCCAAGCCATTATCATTGTTCTGGTTGTCAATTCTGGCCAATGATGGAAACAATTCCTCATCCATAGTTGTCCTTTTTGGGGTAACAAACTCTGGGAAGCTCTTGCCACATAGATCCTCAAAGTATATATGAATGTTACATGCCTCTATACTTCTTAAGCCACAGTGCAAGTCCTTATCAAGACATTCCTTATCCTGTTCAGAGTTCCAGACATTATTGAGAGTGACTAAAGTAATCATTTTACTTCTCAGAGTAGACAGCACTGGGATTTGAACAAAACATTCAACTGAACTTTTACATCTCTTACAGGCTTCAAGCTAAAGGCCACATAGAGCACCATAATGGCTTATTTATACAAGCTCATTCAATGAAATGAAACACAGCACATTCGAGCCATCAGTCAAACCTCAGGAGTAAAATGTAATAGAGTCGGACCAAATTTCTGATGTATTACTGCTGACAGCTTTCAAGCCTACCACTTCACCCTCCTCTTTCTTTTTCATATCTGGACAAGCCAATAAGAAAGCCTGGGTGGACCAGCAGATGGCATAATGGTTACATCGCTGGACTCCCATGTAGTCAACCGTGATTCGAGTCCCGGAACTGGTGGCTTAAACTCATGCCAGGCATGTGTCCATGTGTGCCCCAAATCCCAAGAGGAGACTGGAGGAGAAGGGATTGGGGTGTGGCCATTCCCCCTGTGTGTGTGTGTGTGTGTGGGGGGGTGATTTCTTGCTTTCTGTCTCTCTGTCTCTCTGGCAAGCACACATGCCCTATAGCAAAAATCTCTCTCTCTTTAAAAAAAAAAAAAAGAGAAAGAAAGAAAGAAAGCCTGGGACTTCTCTCCTTTGGCACTGATGGAAAGTCAAACCATACAACTCTGGCCCACGCTAGAAATTTTTACTCCAGCCCTGTCCCCTAACCATCATTAAACTCCAGGCTGTTTTTTCCTTTCTCTCTCTCAAGCCATTTTCAGACCTCTTTGGGAGCCTGCCCTACTCTCCCCCAAAAGTCTCATTATATTATGTGAAGTAATAAATCTTCTCACATGTTCTTGGTGCATGTATGGCATCTTTGGACTTGATATTCAAACTAAATTTTGGGTGTAGGTTCACCCTGTTTCTGCAAGATGACCACAACATGTATAATGGTCCAAACATAACAGAAGTTTGTTTCTTGCTGGCTAATATCCCAATTGGATATTGCTCATTAATATGTGGTTTTCCTCCACATGATGATTCAGGGTCCCAGGTTTCTTCTACCTTATGGTTCCATCATACTCTAGGACCTCATCTTCATTATCTGCATCTAACCACAGAAAGAGAAAGAGAATATGAAGAAATTACTTCTGTTTCTTAAAAGTCTTGATCCAAGATGATGCACTTCAATTCATTCTTACTTCATTGTCACAAGTAATTATATGGACACACCTAGATAATACAGGGTACTGGGAAATGCAGTGCTGTGTGTCTTAGTAACAAGTCTATCCTATCTATACTATTGAAGGGGCACAGGAATTTTAGCAGGAAGATGGGCAGTATTACCTCAGGGACATGATTTATATCTAGACACATTTGAGAATCTCAATGGAATGTGATCCTACCTTGGCATAGGAGTGAATGTACACATGACAGCCTAGTCTCTAGACTACAAAACAACCATTCTTTCTTTAAATTTTATTTATTATTATCATAATCTTGTTTATATTACATTGAATCACATATATATTTACAGTATATTACATTTCTTTTTCCAGAAGGAATAGCATGCATATCAGTCAAGACAAAGACATTATTATCCACATCATCATCAAATAGCTTTTAATCATTTTTCCCAGATGATTATTATGTTTATTCTCATCATTTTTTAAAACACTAATCCCTATATATCTTTTTGCTTGTAAAAATAATTTACCCAACATGAAATACTTCTCAGCCCAATCCAGTTGAGAATACTATACATGTCATCATCAACAGGTAATAAACCATTTCTGTGTCCCACTAATGTCATGCCTATTTGTTCTCTTGCTATCTTTCTCTATATTCTTCCCTTCTCCCATCCCGTTCCACACTGTCTTCAGCATCCATAACTATATTCACTGCTTTTATGCCCTCCAATATTTTGATATCTACCATAAAGTGCAGATAGTTGGTATATATTAACTGGATACATACAATATCTTTCATATCCTGGATTGCTTCACTCAGCAATAGATCCTTTCCCCCTTTTTTCAAAAGACCGGGGGTTTTTTTTTTTTTTTTTTTTTTTTTTTTTTAACGGCTGAGTAGTGTTCCATAGAGTATATGTGCCACACTTTTTCAATCCGTTCATCTGTTCTTGGACATTTGGGTTGGTTCCATGTCTTAGCGATTGTGAATAATGCTACAATAAACATTGATGTGCAAGCACTTTTCTGACTGAGAATTCTCCTGTCCTTTGGGTAGATACCCAGAAGTGGGATTGATGAATCAAATGGAAGTTCTATTTGTAGATATTTGAGGGACCTCCATATTGTTCTCCACAGTGGCTGAACCAGTAAAGCAACCATTCTTAGAATGAACTTGTTAGAAACAGCTTTTAGGTATTTGGTAGCTTAATATTTGCTTTCCCTTCAGCCCACTCTTTTTGTTGCAATTTCCTCCTTTCTCCTCTTTCTCTTCTCCTTCCACATTCATGAATAAAGGCCATAGTGCCAGAGGATGACGGGATGAGGACAGTAGGGGCATGGATCAATTTTGATTAGCCAGATTAACAGAGATATGCAAAAGAAGAGGAGGACCAATTCATCTTCACTTCTCTCTGTTGCAAGTCCTAAGCCAAATTCCAGCAAGGCTTGTTTCTGAATGCTCTGGCTGCGGTTCATGAGGTCTTGAGCATCTCAGATACTTTACTTCCGAGCAATTTATTTTAGAATTAATATGGGGACAAATATGCTTTCTACTGAGAAAAGAACCCAAAGAAATATTTATTTTTATTTGGCTCCTGCATATCAACTCATCCAGCTTCCACACCACCCCCCTCACATTTCTGTATTTTATTTCTCAAGAACTTAAAAAAAAGTACCCTGGTGGTCTAAGAGCCTTGATGATACCACTCATACTATCCTTATGTTAGAGTGTTTTTTGGTTGTTGTTCGAATAATCACTTCCACTGTGTTCATGCTTATGTACTGTGTTTTAACACTGTTCCATGAATCAAAATATCAATAACAAGCTAATAAAATAATATCGAGCTGGGGTTGAATGAGGGGAATCAGTGAGCCGCAGGACTTTCATGCTCTCCTTCGGCATATAGATTTACCATCACATCTGATTTAAATCCATACAGTAGCTAAGCCCACCATGTGCTGTTTTCATTTGAAAAAAAAAAATCCTCCTCAGACACATCTTGCCAGGTCTATCTCTTTTTCACTTTAATACCCTTTAAATGATTGAAAATCAGATTTTCCCACTGACTGTGCCTTTTGTCTCGAATGATAAATGATGATTCCTGTCTCCTCCTCTCTCTGTCTGGTTCTGAACGTTGTTCAAAATAAGCCGGCTCTTTGCGCTGAGTTTTTGCTGCTGTCAGGGGATTTATGTAGGATGTGAGCTGAGCTATGGCAACTGCAGTGATTGGATAACGGTTCCTTCAGCGCTGCATGCATAGCACAAACCATGGTGGGGCTTTTTTTGGTTCTTCCCCAAATAGCTGCAGTTCTTGTTTGGGGATTTAAAGCGTTCATGTATTTCCAAGTAAGAGAAGGAATGAAAAAATTTCTTGGCAATTTATGATTTGGTGAATGCACCTTACTTTATTACACTAGATGTGTGACTTTTAGGCAAAACACTTAACCTTCTGAGCCTCAATTTACTTATCTGTAAAATGAGGAGATTGCTGCTGCATGGATTTTAAGGTCCCTTCCATGTATGAAATTCCATGATCTATATTTGGAAACTTAAATTGCTTGACTAAAATGGTCTTTAATATCTTTTTTCTATAAATAGGCAATCCAGGAGAGGGACAGCATTCTTTTGCACTGTGTGCAAAAAGTGAATGAATAACATTTGCCATACTTAATGCATCCAATACTAAAGTCATTACATTCTTCCCTCCAAATCTTCTTTTCCAGTATTCTCCATGTTGGGTAACTGTACCACATTCACCCAGTTTCCCAGCCTAAAAACTCCCGAGCCATCCTCACTCATCTCTATCATCCCCAACTCCTTCCCATGTCTCTGACTTTGCCTTTAATAGCCTTCAACATTTCATTTGTGGAATGGGTTCTTTGGAGACTAGGACCATTCTACTCCTAGGCTGGTTATAAAAGGGAGACATTTTTGGTAGAAAAATGCTTGCATCTAGTCAGATGGCCTTGGTTCCCTTTCCAACTCTGACCCTTGCTACTGTCTGCATGACTTGTCCTAGGCTAGACTGAGAGAGATTGGCTTCTAGAAAGTAGGACAGGCAGGCCAGCTCCATGGTCTGGTGGTTGAGGCAGCCAGATCCTACACAGTTTGAGTTCTAGACTCTGTGGCTTGAGAAACATGCCATGTGCATGTGTGTGCATGCCCAAAATCCCTAGAGGAGGGAGAGTTGGAGGAGAAGGGATTGTGGTGTGACTATACTCCATGGGGTATGCTTTCTCCTTTCCCACTCCTTTCTCTGTCTCTCTGTCTCTCTCTGGTGAGTACACATGCCCTCTGGCAAGAAAGAAAGAAAGTAGGACAAGCTGAGCCTCATGTAGGAGTGCAGCACTACAATTACTAGCCTTGTGATCTTCCTAAGCCATAGTACCTTTTCTGAAAAATGTTTATAATGATAGTGCTCAGCTCTCAGGGGTTTAATGTATGTGAAGTGCTTAGCCCAATGCCTTAATGCATCATACGTGCTCACTAAATGTTAGTAGTTATCATTACTATTATTACAACCGAAAGCTCATTATCAGCCTTAGCTCAGTGTGTAGCAAGGCCTAGAATAAAACATTTCTGCCCCAAACCTTCTTTCCATCAGAGCAGGCATTCATTCTAGGTGCCTTTGTGACCATGAAGCCTTGCTTACATCTGCTATCTTTCACCACTTGCTATGATTCTGGTGAATGAACAGGCTTTGATTTCTTTACCTTTAAACTGCTCTCAATGGGCTGGGTGGGTGGTCAGCGAATGAGTTGCTTTGACTTGGTGCCAACTCCCATTTGAGTCACCCACCATTCCCTGTGCACCGGATCTTGTGTCCCCAAGAATGTTAAGGACCACCTCCCCCACCCCCCACAGACCACGCCCGCCCCCCCCCCCCCACACACACACACACTTCTGAGACAGCTATAGTTCTGCTAGCTTTGTCCTATCCATGTAAGGTTTATTTTACTCATACCCTCTTCTATCTGGCCCTAATTTTCCCCTTTCCCCACCTGAACATTGCTTAATGTAGTAGATGGTGTTTTCTAAAGATGGCTGCAATAAAAGCTGCCATCCCACAGGCTCTTCTACAATGGGATCTGCTACTCTTCTATCAGAAGGTGAAGTCTAATTCCCTCATCTTGAATGTGGGCAGACCTCAGTGACTCACTTAATAAGTAATATTATAGTTGTTATTAATTAATTAATATTGATTAAAATTATTTGTCTAGCTCTGTCATCATTCAAAGGCCTAGCCCAACCTTTCTTACATGGTGGCAGGAACATTCCAAGATAGCAAAGGAGGAAGCTGCAAGGCTCCTTAAGGTCTAGGATCTGGAACTCACATCTTGTCACTTCCACCACTTTCAAATGGTAAAATTTATTTATTCTATTATTAAAGATGATTAATTAATAGAATGTGGCAGTAATGATGCCTTGTGACCTATAAACTAAGCCAGAAAGGGCCATGTAGCTTCTGCTTTGTTTTCTTGGAATCCTGGCTCACTAGACACTCCTTCTCAGGGCACTTCCTCAGTCTCCATGTTGTGAGAAATGTAAGCCATATAGAAAGGCCTCATGTGGGTGATCCAGACATTCTCAGTTCAGTCTGTCCTTCCGGCATCCTGGACCAGGTACTAGTCATATGAATGAAGAAATCATTTGGAAGAGAATCCTCCAGCACCAGCCATTTGAGTCAAGCTCATCTATTTAAGTTATCCTGGAAATTATGGAGTGAAGATGTTCCCACTATGCCCTGTACAAACACCACATCCATGAAATTTCTGTGCATAATGAAATGGTGGCTCTTTTCTGTCACCTTACCTGCCCTCATGCAAAGTCATCAAGTTCATTTGTGTCTACTCAGTAAGCTACAACGGGTCTTGCTCCTAGCCTTATTTTATCTGCACTGATTCTACCCTCATTTGAGTTTTCATTCTCTTTCTCTCATGCTTGAATCTATGCCTTGTTCTTCACCCACTCTTCTAACTACCAGTCTCTCATTGTCCAGTTTTGTACCATACCACTGCCAGGGTCATTTTTCTAGAAATCAAACTCAATCACATCATTTAAAAAGTTTTGCATGTAGTCTTCCTATTCCCCACACTCTATTACTTGGCAAACAAAAGTCCTTCATCATCTGATTTTGACTAAACCTTCCAGCTTCATCTACCTGCCACTTTCTTACGAGAATCCCATGCTCTTGCAGCCCAAACTTCCCACCATTCCCTAAGCACATTGTGTTCTTTTACACTCTGCAACACTGCACCTGCTGTTTCCTCTGAATAGCTATTTCCGCTCCTTTTATTTTATTTTTTATTCTTAGAGAGATTTTTTTGCATGTGCTTACTGGAGAGATGGAGAGAGACAAAGAGATAGAAAGCAAAAAATCAGCCCCCAAGGGGAATGACCATGCTGCAATCACTTCTCCTCCATTCTCCTCTCGTGATTTTGAGCATACACGCACACACAACCAGTGTGAGTTTTGAGCCACCAGGTCTGGGACTTGAACCACAGTCAAACATGTGGTTTTGGTGCTGGCTCTCAGTGCTGGTTCTCTCATCATTCAGTGGTCTATACTGGGCTTTCTTATGTGGCACAGGAGCATTGGGAAAAAAAAAATCAAAGGTGGAAGTTGCAAGACCACTTGAAGAATAGGCTCTAGAACTCACAATATCACTTCCACCAGGTTTCATGGGCAAATCAAGTTGCAAATCAGTTCAGATTAAAGGGGTAAGGAAATTGACTCCAAATCTTAATGAAAGAAAAATATAGCCAAAATCTGTGGTTGTATTTTTCATAGCCTACACATCTTTTAAGGTCAAGTTCATCTGCAAGCATTCTCTATTCATTAATTGTTCTTTAATACATTCCTTATTCCATTTACCTAGAAAATATATAAGGCACCTTCTACAAGCCAGGATCTGAGCACTGAGAACACAGAAACAAATTCATTATGGTCCCACTACTTTTTGTCCCTACTTCTATATAATAGTTATCTTATTGTATTGTGATTGTTTGTTTACACATTTAATTCTCCTAGTAGACTGTGAGGTCTTGAAGGGAGAAATGTTATCTTGTCTCATTTTTGGTAGAAGTGAACAAAATGTTATATTAAAGCTAGTACAATTTTTTTTTGTTTCCTATTGTTCCTGGAGGGGTAGTAGATTGTGGAGGAATACTGCCTTCATATTTAGGAAAAACTTTGATGAGCCTTTGTCTATGTTAAGCTTGAGCTCTCAGACACTTCACAGGGAAATTAAGGGCAAAGCAAAAGTGCAAAACTGAACTTGCCTCTCTGCTAATGACTTCTCTACTAGTGCTTGCTGTATTAGAAAGGAAAATATCTCCATCCCCTCCCAAGCTAAGCCTTAGAAGAAGAATAAGTGGGTTTCTCCACAGGAAAACCATGATCTGGGCTGGCCCTGTAGCTTAGTGGTTAAAGAAGCTGGATTCCTCAAGGCAGACTAAGAGTTGAATTCTGGTGGCTTGAAAAACACCATGTGCATGCATGCCCCAAATCCCAAGAGAATGGAGTAAATGGAGGAAGAGAGATTACAATGTGACCACACAACATTGGGGGGGGGGAAACTTTCTCCCTTCTCCCCACCCCTTGCACTTGTACTGTCTTTCTTTCTCTCTCTGGCAAGGGCATGCACCCTGACAATTAAAAGAAAAAAAAAAAAACAACGAGCAAGGCTCTTTATTCTTTGTATACCATAATCACATTTCCTGTGGTGAAATGTTGTTAAGTAAGATGACTCAATAATTGGACTTTATAGGAATTATTTCTTTCATAACCTGGGAAAATATGGAGGATTTTTTATTAGTTCTGTAATTTCACAACCAGGCATGTACTTAGTTTATATGTTTGAATAATTTTGTTTTACATTTTGCCTTTTAGTTTTTTCTCTTTTCTATATCATTTTTTCCTGTTTATAAAAAAATACATGACCTATTTTGCCTAATTCACAAATATGTATACACAGAGATACAGCTATATATATACTTACAAGTGTATACATATTATAACCTGGAAGAAATAGTTGAACGATTTGCAGTTTTTTTCTTTTTAGTAGAATTGGGATTTTATTGTGTAAAAAGCTGATGTTCATATATTTTCACTTAACATTATCATGAGCACTTTCCCATCTCATTAAATGTTCTTGGAGGAAAGAATTTCCGGTAATGTAGCATAATTTATTTAAACATTTTCCCACTGTTGAGTAGTTTTTAGTACTGTAAATAATGTTTCAAAGTATTTTAATGTAGATAAATTTTTGTGTTTATCATCATTTCCTCGGGATATGTTTCATACTGGTTAATTATTGGATCAAAGAGCACGATCATGTACAAGTATCTTACTCTAAATCACCACATTGCCCTTTAGAAAGGTTATAACAATGTACAATTTTTCAAATAGCTCAGGAGAGTCAATTTCTATGTACTTTCTTCTCCTATATTGGTAATTTCATTAAAAATCACTTTGCTAAACTGTTAGTGAAAGTGGCATGCTGTTGTTTTTAATTTGCCCTTTTGGATATATTGATGTAGCTTCTCTTTCAATAAATTATGGGTTTCATCTTTAGATCCTTAGAACCACAGAGGCAGAGTATGTCCGTTTGCTTGAATTCTGAGAGTTCATGTTACCATTTTTCTGAGCTAGAACTTGACTCTTTTTCATTGAAAGTGAAGTCCAGGTACCAGGTATCTCCATGGCAACCTCTCTGGGCTCTCCAAAGGGAATTTACTCACACAAAGCAAACAATGTCCAATTCACTGAAGATTTTTCAGGAGAGACAGAGAGAGATAGAGAGACAGAATGCCTCACAGAAAAAAAAAAAAAGAAAAAAGAAAAAAAGAAAAGCTTGAAATCTTCTTTGGATGTTTCACTTATCTCCAAGCTTTTCTCTCTCATTGCATTAGGACTCAGAGTCTTATTTGAGCCCTTCCTATAAGTGGTGCTCAATCTCACCAAGTTCTCTCTAGTGCTTTAATGTCCCTTTACTATCTTAGTTAATTTGTTAATCAGCCACATCCTTTGAGGTTCTCACTATGTTCACAATTCCAGGGAGCTTATCAACATATTTCTTATTAGAGAGTGGTGATTCTGACATAGCAGCTGCTGAGAGAACAACATTCTCTCCACATCGTTTGAGAAGCATTATGTAAAGTTAATGGTAAATTAAAATATAATATATTTCTTCAGTCAGATTTCCAATTTTTCTCAGGGTATGTGTGTGGATGCTCTCAGGATTAAAATTTGTAAGGGTTGAGGGAAGCAGGATTGGGCAGAGGGAGGAGTTGAGCTGTGATGCAGCTATAAAAGATGCCTTAGCCAACTCTGTAGGGAACTCTGAAACTGGCACAGTCCTTCAGTCACCCCAAATAGAGGCAAGAGGCTTAGACATTCATATCATGCATCCACAGACTAGTCCTTGGTTGAGTTGAATTGGATCCCACATGGTAACAGTGGTTTGAATCCCTGGCCTGGTCAACCTGAAACATGTTAGGCATGCATTTGTGCCCAAGATCTAATCGGCTGGAGGATTGGAGGATGGGGATTGTACTGTGACCAGACCCTGTGGAGGGTATTTTTCTCTCTCTCTCTCATGGAAGTGCATGCACTCTATCATGAATAAAGAAAAATATATTCAGATCTATATCTAAATGACAGAAATTAAAAAAAATAAGTAAGGCTAGAGGTGTGTTTGAGGCATAAAAGAAGAATTAAGGTTTCGGAGTTGGGTGGAGATTGGATCAAAATACAAGTTGGGTCAAAATACAATTTTATCTGTACAGTCTTAATGTAAGTCACACTCTCTGAACCTTTGTTTTTCTATCTGTAAAATGGTGTAAAAAAGTCTTTTCCCTTAAGGGACTGTTAAGGGAATTTAAATAAGATAACTAATATTGGATATTTAGCTATGTGCCACCTGGCACTTTGTAGATATTCAGTTCTTGTTACATTTCTTTTATTCCTTTCCTTATCCTCTATATTACTTGTATGGAGCCTGTATATCCTTGATATTCTTGAATAGTTCTTCAAGAACTTAGAAGCCTGGGTTGTAAAATTAGGAACTTGGACCACATGATCTTTAATATTAGTTCCAAGGGTTTAAAGTTCTGTTCTAACATTCTGTGATACAATACATTAGAGTACACTACATGATTAATTCTTATCTCATTAGTATTCTCACTATCATCACCTTGGTTTTAATGAGCTACACTGGCTATCCCAGTGCTTTGTGTATTCAGATGTTTCTGGTAACTAGAAGAATTACATGAAGAGAGTCTTTTGGGACAATTTCAGGACCAATGGCCCCAAATATTGTTAACTTCTCATGAAGGAAGCACTGATCCCATTTTAAAAAAAAAAATAATTCTAACCGTATGAATACAAGTGAAAATAGTTAAGTAATTTACACACATAAGTTTTTCTTAACTAGATTGTGAGCTTTTTCTTGGCAGGAATAGGTTTTCCTATTTCCTGTGGGGCCAAGTTCTTTTCTTCTTCTTCTTCTTCTTTTTCTTTTAAACAAAAACTGTTCAGTTCATTCAAAAAAATTGACAAAATAAATTTCAGTTGAAATTTCACATGTACTCAAAAATTTATAACAATAGCTCAAAAGTCAATGAAAAACTACAATTTTGCAAAGGATTGTAAACATTTTTCACACTAGCTCGACCTTTCATTTAAGCAAAGTGTTCTTTTAACAACAAATAAATTAGCAAACACACACTGTTGTGAATTATTTCAGACACTACAAGAAAAGCATTTGATTTTTTCTTTTAATATGACTCTTAGCCATTCATAAGTCTTTCTTGGAGAGTTGTCTGTTCAATTCATTTGCCCATTTTTAAAATGGATTATTTCTTTTTCTTTTCTTTTCTTTTTTTTAATGGGTGAGCCATTTGACGTCCCTATATATTCTAGATAGCAATCCCTTATCTGAGGGATAATTTGCCAATATTTTCTCCCATTCTGATGGTTATCTTTTCACTTTAGTTATAGTTTCTTTTGCTGTGAGAAAGATTTTTAGCTTGATATAATCCTACTTGTCTATTTCAGGGGCATTGCCTGTACTTTAGGGATTTTATTTAAGAATTATTTGCCTACTCCAATGTCTTCAAAAGTTTCTCCTGTTTTCTGCCAGTAGTTTTGTGGTTAGAAGGTTTATGTTTAAGTCTTTGATCCATTTTTGAGTTAATACTAGTTAACGGTGAGAGATAGGAGTCCAGTTTCATTTTTCTGGGCCAAGTTCTTATTAATTGAATATGCCTAAAATCCCTGTGACCAACCATCACCATCTCTCTCTTTCTCTTACACACACAGACACACACACACACTTTATTCAATTGACATTATAGCAGCTGAGTAAACTAGAGTCTCTGTATTAATTGACCCTAAAGATGGTCTGGGTAATGACTTTCTATACTGTGGACTTCCATAGTATCTTGTATTAGTCTGCTTAAGCTGCTATAGCCAGATATTACAGATTAAGTTACAGAAATTTATGTTCTCACAGTTCTGGAGGCTGGTGAGGCCTCTCTGGCTTGTAGAAGCAGTATTCTTCATGCATCATTTCCTGTATGCATTGTATGCACACAGGGAGAGAGAAAGAGAGAGAGAGATCTCTGGTGTTTCTTCCTCTTCTGATAAGGCAAATTAGGGTCCTAAGTTTATTATCTTATTTAATTTTAATTATTTTCCTACAGGACCTATCTCCAAGTTATGTTGTGTTTCAACATATGAATTGGGATGGGGGACACAATGCAGTCCATAAGAATCTTTAAATTTGGTTTTGGCTCTTGCATAAATATCCAGATACCAAGTAATCAGTTATTCAAATCATTCAGTGCTGTAAGTCATTATTTATTTAAGAAGTAACAACAAGGATGGCAAAAGAGTTAAGTACATATAACTGCATATGCACAAAGTGATGCTGATTGTTCTTGAACTATTCGAGAATATTAAGTACACTCAGGCTCCACATTATGAAAAGGAAGAAAATGTCTTCAGATCTCTTATGAGGTCTGTCAAATGAGAACTTGTTAAATTTGGCTATTCTCAGTTGGAGATTTCTTTTTAATGGTTACTTGTATTTCAGTCTTCATCTTTTAGTTCCTATTTTCTGTTTAAATTTCCTTTGTATTTCAAACTTTTTTTTTTCTTGAGCACTGATTTGCAATGTTATGACTGGCTTTCAGAGATGAAGCTTTTCCGTTTCATTTAGGTTGAAAAGTTGCTGTTTGAAGCTGTTTTATGTGAATTTTGCCTCTTCTTTCAGAGCAAATAAGTTTTGTTTATTTATTTTCAAGGGAACTGTTTCTCAGAAAAATGATTCCCTATAGGTTTGTGATGGTTTTAATACGTCTATAAACAAGGCCATTTCCCCAGAACTGCCATTGTTACTTAAAAGAATTCTTTTATTTGTCTCCATTCAAACCTATATTTGAAAATAATTGATTTTCATTTTACTTATTCAAATCTCACTTTAGGCTGTGTTTACCCATTTCCAAGCACTTTGGAAAATTTAGACAGTAGGAATCCTTAGCTGTGTGAGATTACCAGCTTTATTTGATGTTTTCCATTTCTGTTTGCATGGAGTGGGGTGGCAAAGCAAAGAAGGAAAGATATTTGTGCTTGATTCTTTCCCAACAGAAGAGCCTCTCACGTCTTAGTTTGGTTCCACCCTGAACAAAAGATTCTTGAGAAAGAATCCATGCCTATCATGCCTTCAATTGCCTTCCTAATTGCCTGCTATCTGTAGCAAAATAGAACTTTCTAAAGCAGAACTGCTTAAAGTAGGGTCCATTCTATGTGGTTGGTGAACTATTTGCTATCAATTTACGATGAAACAAGTTAGACATTGAGCGAAGGCACTTAAAACTTTCATAGCAATTTGACATTGCAAATATATCAAAGTGCAAATTTATTGAACTCATCTTGAATAGGCTATAGACCTGCCCTGTTCAATATGGTAGTTGCTAGCTGCATGTTGCTAATTAGCACCTGTAATGTGGCTAGTCTGAATAGAATTATCTGTAAATGTAAACTGCACACTGGGTTTTGAAGGCATATAATAAAGGGAATATAAACTATCTCAGTAATGTTTTCACATGTTGCAATAATATTTTTCACATATTTGGTTCAATGAAATATATCAGCAAAATTAAAGTCACTTTTTTTGCAATTTTTCTTTCAAAGGATTAGAGATCTTTTTTTAAAGTTAATTTGTTTCATGAGTGAGAGAGATAGGGAAGAAAGAGGCACGGCACCACCAACAGAGTAGGTTTTACTATTTTTCCCCTTGAGATAGACTTCCTTTTCTTTTCTTTTATGAGAAAAAGAGTAAAAAAGGGAGAAAAGTATTTTTGACAGAGCCTTGCCGTATTGTGATCTTCCTGCCCCAGTCTCCCAGTTAGCTTGGATTACAGGTACATGCAACTGTGCTCAGCATGTTCAGGTTGGCCTGGGAAGAGCCAAATCCAGGCCTCCCATGTGGCCTCTAACCTCTAAAGCACACTATGTATGTCACCACAACTGAGCCTAGACTATTTTTTAGAGCAGTTTTAGATTCATAGTAAAATTGGAACAGAAAGTACAGAGATTTATCATATTCCCTGTCCCCACATATGTAGAACCTCCCCCATTATCATTATTATCCACTTGAATGGTAAACTTATTATAATCGATGAACCTACATTAACAAATCATTACTAACCAAAGTCTTTAATTTACGTTATGAATCACTCTTGGTGTTTGTTGTACTTTCTGCAGGTTGGGACAAATCAAAATCCTGACAGAAGGGTGAAATGGAGAAGAGATTGCTGTGTGACCACATCCCATTGTGGGGTGCTTTCTCCATCTCTCTATCTCTGGCAAGAGCATGTACTCTCTGACTACCCCCCCCCCATTTAATTTTTGTGACAAGTGTAAAATCTATATTCAGATTTAGTTTTTCACATGTAATGTCTACTTGTTTGATCACCATTTATTGAGAAGACTGCCTTTGTTTCATTGTGTTGCCTTTACTCCTTTGTTAAAGATCAGTTTAAAATTTTTTGGAGAGGTGTTCCCTATAGGGCACGTGCGTTTGCCAGAAAGACAGAGACAAAGAGACAGATTGGGATTGTGTTGCCTCTATGACTCAAGTTGGGAAGAATTGACATCTTGACAATATTTTCATTTTACATTTTTAACATAGCTAACAAAAACTTAAAAATTATGTATGTGACTCGACTTATACTTTCATTGAACAGTACAGTGATAGGACCACGTTTGGTTGTTTTTACTAGTAGTTAGAGAAGCATTGCTCTCTATACTGCAGTGCCATGACTTTATCTTTGGCACCTTTTCTGGATTTGCCACCAAGTTACATACAGAGCAAAGTTAGCACATTCCATTGAGATCTTATTTGCATAAACTGGGTATTTCTTACCTGAAAGGTCAATGTGTGTGTGTGTGTGTGTGTGTGTGTGTGTGTGTGTGTGTGTGTTAATATATGTATGTGTCTGTATATGTTACCAAAAGCATTCATTTCCCCAGCTTTCATGGAGCTACTAACATTTGCACTGGAGTACTATTTGGGGTTGTAGACATATTCTTCTGTGGCTACTCTTTTCTGATTTCAGCTTGAGGGATCAGTTCATCATAACCTCTGGGTTTACCATATTGATGAACAAATCTACTCCCTCCTTTCAAACTGAGCTCTTGTGTTATCTTCTCTGTGAAACTGCCCCAACCATGCCCTAAGAGAAATCTCTCTTATGTGACTTCACTAGTATTTTCTCTTGTTCTTGTATTTAAACATTTTCACATTTAAAATGTGATCTAATAGAATTTAAAAATTTAAGCTGCTAGAGCACAGGGATTTTGCTTTATTTATCTTTGTGATGACAGTATCTAGGCAAATGAATTTATAATATAACACTTTCTAATAGCCCTCAGATTGGAGCTGCAATGAGTTTTTTTTTTAAGTTTATTAATTTATTTCTTGCATGTGAGAGAGTCACACACATGAGACTCCTCAACATTCTCTTTACAATTTGATCCACACCCGGTCTCAGCCTGCATGGATCACAGGCACACATGTAAGCACTCAGTGTTCCCAGCAAGGTCTTGGGACAATCACCCAGAACCTTTTACATGTGGATCTAGTTGTGTGACTATTGTGCCACCACCTGGCTCCTGAAAATTTTAAAAAGTAAGCCACTTATTTTCAGTGGCCAGTATAAATTATCCAATCAACAAATTCATATTTTTTGGTCACTTCCTTTGTCAAATAGTGTTTTGAGAAATTTAATGGGGATACAGTTGTTCCTCTCTAGAACAAGCTTTATCAGTTATCCTTTTCTTCCAATCTTTGAATGCCCTTCTTGTGTGTGAAAAAGTCTTTAAGAATCTTGGTGGTAGGAAAGATCCACCTCTCACTAGGAAAACTTAATGCCCAATCCATGTTTTCCCTGCTTTCCTTGTAGATAGGGCCTAGGCACATGAATGAGGCTCAATGTCTTAGACACACTCTTTACATGTTGTACTGGGGGGGTAGTGGCTCAAAGAAACAAGCACTTTGGGGAGCCCCTTGGTATCCCAAAGGCCACAAGCATGGTATAGAGGCAGCATCCAGCACTTGGGGTAGGAGCAGCAGAATCCTCTAGTACGCAGAGAGGTTTGGGATTTTTTTTGAGCCAAGTCCTCCAGATCTTGTAGCATTTCTGTGAGCCACCCAATATTCCTTTGACAAAGTCCTTTTCAGTATAAATCAGTCAGAATTGGTTTCTGTTGCTGACAACTAAATATACAGACTGATTCAGGATAATAAGAAATAAATACATGAAAAGTGAAGTGACAATTCAAGATCCTAGTATAGAAAATGTCACGAAAGTGACAGATTTACTGCAAAATGAACCATGTGGGAAATAATGTTGTTATTGAAGTAGTAATGATTTCAAACAGTTGCTGCAATAACTTGAAAGGCTTTGCAGAAGAGGTGGCCTTGCTTCAGGCTTGGAGATTGGGCTGGGCACATGGATAGACTCTCTGTTGTGAAAAATATGAAAGAAATACCAGACATGCATGCAGTCATGAAACAGATTCAAACCTAGAGTGTCTACAAAAAATATCAGAATAGAGAAGGCCAAAACTAAAAGGAAACTTGCTGATTATAGCAAATAATAATAAAAATGCTCAGTTAAATTTGAATTTCAGATAATGCATGCTTTTAAAGAATATATCCCAAATATACATTTTGTAATCTTTAAAATTTATTATATGGCTTATAAATTTATAATTTTTTTCTAGCATAAGCATACACTTGCTTTATCTGATAACATTATGCAAAAGGAGATAAAAAATTTGACCAGAGAAGCCTGGTCCTACCAAATGAAGACTTACAAAATAAGTGAGTTTTGACTTGGATTAAAATAGACTGGACTATGGGGAGAAAGATGATGAAAGAAATAAAGAAGAAAAACAATTAATTAAACTTCTATTTTATACATATTTGTTTATACTTTTAATGTCTTAACATATTTCAGCCTCAGAAAAATATTGTAAAGTAGGTATTATTAACCTCTCCTTTTAAAAAATTTAAGACAAGAACTTAAAATTCAGAGGTTCAACAATTTGTTTAAGGTAGCATGAGTAGTAAAGGATAGAAGCCAGAGTCATACTAGGTATTCCTTTCTTTTTCTTTTTTTTTTTCTTTGGAGAGGTTTTTGCTATAGGGTGCATGCACTAGCCAGAAAGACAGAGAGAGACAGAGAGATAGAAAGTGAGAAATCACCCTCCAGGAGGGTGGTCATGATGCAACCCCTTCCCCTCCATTCTCCTTTCGGGATCTTGGGCATGCACACACACGCATCCGGCATGCGTTTAAGGCACTGGGTTTGGGATTTGAACTGTGGTCGACTACATGGGCGTCCAGCTACATAGCCATTACACCAACTGCTGGTCCTGATACTAGGTATTCCTTTCTAAAAACCTGTGATACTAAGTACGACCAACTACACATGTGGAGACTGACAACACACTTTTCTTGTGTGCAGTGAGGGTTAGTCCTTTTTGTTGGGTACACAAGACATGTTAGCTCTAAAAGCCAAGCCATGTTTGGGTTTGCTATGGTGTGCAAAAATAGGGAAATTATTTTGGAGGTGAGATGTAAAGCTTAGTATCCTATAGATAAGTGGGAATAATGTAGAGGCAGGGAAATGGATTAAAAGATTTTTAGTAATTTCTGTTTGAGTTTATGTGGGCTTCATCTGGGGTGGGAATTTGGTAAGAGTAAGGAAAGGAGCTTGCATAGCTGAAAAATCTTAATCCTGATTATGGAAAACCTAAAAAGAGAGATGTTTAAGATGAGAGAGCAATGAACTTACTTTTATATACATTATTTATTGGATGCTTCAGGGCAAACATACTAAAATAACTGGCAGTGTAAGCCCAGGGAAACTCTGGGAGACATCTGTTATTAGGTAGAGAATGAAGATGTATAAGAAGAGCATACCCTGGAGGAAAAACGGGAATATGAAAGAGGGACAGGCCTAGGTCTAGGTCTTGGGGGAAGAAGTAGTAGAGGTGGGTCAAAAGGGAGTAAAGAAAAGAGGGTGAGGGGGCAGGTCAGAGAGACAAGAAAAATAGGTGAGTAGCCTGGGGGGTAGAGAGGAGTAGGGAGGTTTAAGTGGCCTGTGGGGAGTGGGTTGTGTCAAATCCATGACTGGGCCTCATTCATCTAAGTGAATCATCCAGTTACAGGCAGTGGCCATCCCATTTCTACAGAAGCCAAACTTACTCAGCAGTGTGGCATTAGTTTAATTAGAGAACAAACGAATATATTTGAAAGATTTATGGCATCTGTCTACAACTCTGCTCCAAAATTTAAGCCCATAAGCTTCAATGTCTTCTCATTTTAGGATAAGGTGATATAATAATTCTGTTTCAGAGTTTTTACAGCTGTTCTGTGCCTTGACAACTATGTAGTATGCTCTGTACCTTGACTTACACACTATGCCTGAAATGACTTTTGATCATGATCTCTTTTTTATTACACTGAATTCCAGAGTTATTGTCTATTTCAGTCACTGGCATTATGGTTATCTTTAGAAAAAACGAAACAAATAGCCATTATGTGCCCTAAGTAGATGGAAAATGATCTAAAATTGCATGCTTCTTCCCTGGATATTGCCTTGCCAATTTCTTGGTCTAATCATCTAAATATTTCCCTTTGACTTGTTCTATTGGATCCTGTTGTCTTATGATTAGTATGTTCAAAGTTCCAGATGTGGAATTTGCCCCTCAATATATTATTCAACCAAGATGTTACTCTGGTTTTCCAAAGTATCTTTCTTTCTCCTTTAAATATTCATTATAACTTATAATTTACATATAATTATTATACATCTTTGTAGGTTACAGAATTGTCTTTAAAAGCATGTATGTGTAATAAAGAAATTGAAGATATAAACATATTCACCATTTTCTTTTATTGTTTATTAATTTAATATTTTCTTCTCTTTCTTTTTTTTAGAGGTTTTTGCTACAGGGCACGTGTGCTTGCCAGAGAGACAGAGAAAGACAGAAAGATAGAAAGCGAGAAAGCATCCCCCTGGGGGGATGGCCACGCCGTAATCCCTTCTCCTCCGTTCTCTTCTCAGGATCTTGGGCACGCACGCACATGCACCCGGCGTGAGTTTAAGCCACTGGGTCTGGGACTCGAACCTCAGTCGACTACATGGGAGTTCAGCGACATAGCCATTATGCTAACTGCTAGTCTCGATTTAATATTTTATTAAAAGTTCAAATGAATATAAAATAGGAGTATTACTATGAACTTCCATGTGTTATTCACCAGCATCAGCATTTATCACTTTTTGGCTCATGTTTTTTGTTTTTTTTTTTTACAAAAACTTTTTGAAATTCATGCAGTTTTCCCATTACACATATTTCCATGAGCTTTTTGTTCTGAAACTTTTTAAAATTAATTAATTTACATTCATTCCCTAAGCATCGTCACAGCATACAAAATGTGATTTTCCATCCAGAATATACTGCATAGTCACTTAATCATGCATGTTATCATCAATGATTTTCCATTTCTAGTTATATGTATGTATATTACCCCTATTTCTGACACTCTGCCCTTTCCCACCCTATTCCCACACTATCTCTGGTGTCTATAGTTGACTTTCATTCCTTTTTCCCCCACATTTTATTGATCACACAGTTTCTTAAATAATCTAACTACTTTCAATAGCAAGTTCAGCTGGTATTTTTAAGAAAAGCGGTTTTAACTTTAATAAACCAAAGAAATGCTAAGGAAATTTGCTTAAAACTTAAAGCCAGGAAACAGGTTAGGATTCTGTTCAAATATAGGTACATTAACCTATTGGCAGCTCAAGACAGGACAAAAATCCTTAAAACTGGAAAACAAAGCCTAGAATAAAATCAGCAATGCAATGTTTTAAAGTCATAAAATGCTGTTTTACCAATTCAGTCTCATGTACTTAATCTATCTTCTGTTGTGATTTGATCTTCCCGATTAAATTCTGGGATATAATATTCAGTTCTAGACTAGTCCCTATGACTAAGTGGGCCATTTTCTTAGTTTTTGAACTCTTACTTCTGTGTGTCTGTATTTAATTTTCCTGGTGTAGCACTTCTTTGAGAACTTCTAAGAGATCTGGTCTGGTGCTGGTAAATTCTTTCAGGTTTTGTTTACTGGAGAATGTTCTTGACTTTTCTTCCCATATGAAGGATAATCTCGCCGGGTATAGTATTCTTGGTTGAAATTGATTTTCCCTTAATACTTTTTTTTTTTTTGAGAGGTTTTTGCCATAGAGTGTGTGCACTCACCAGAAAGACAGAGAGAGACAGAGAGACAGAAAGTGAGGAATCCCCCCCCCCCCGGGGGAGGGGGGATGGCCACACCACAATCCCTTCTCCTCTATTCTCCTCTCGGGATCTTGGGCACGCATGCACACGCACCCAGCATGAGTTT
>NW_006159726.1:3823129-3833719 GCF_000334495.1 Tupaia belangeri chinensis | reverse complement strand
TTTAAGCCACTGGGTCCAGGACGTGAACCACGGTCGACTACATGGGAGTTCAGCAACATAGCCATTACGCTAACTGCTGGTCCCGTGGTGTATTTTTCTAGGCCAGCAGTTTTCTCTTCTATGTCTGAGATTATTTTTTCTGTATGATATAGTCTGCTTTAATACTTTCAAGGGAGATTTTGACTTCTTGTATTATAGCCTTCATCTCTAACAGGTCCACTTGATTATTTTTTAAAGTGTGTAGTTCCTCTTTTAGATCTTTCAAGAATTTCCTCACTTCCTGGAAGTCATCATCTCCTTTCTCCTTTCTCTTCTGCAGTTCATTGTCTCTCTTCTCTTCCATCTCTCTTAGCTTCACCCTTATGAATATTCTAAATTCTTTATCAGACATTTCCATGAGTTCCATTGAACTGTCTGTGGATGAAGAGGAGTTATTCTTTTCCCTTGGAAGAGAGGTATTTTCTTGCTTTCCCATATTTCTTGTGGCCCTGTGGTGATTTCTAGTCAGCTGATGGATGGTGTGTTTCTTCCTAATTTTTGAAGTTCAATCTGAGTGTTCAGGAGCATGCAGAAGGAGGTGTTCTGCAATCTCTTTGGCATTCTGTATTTATCCCTTTGTGCAGCAGATTCAGTAGATATTGAAGAATATTTTAACCTTAATAGTATTTGGATGTTTGGTTATGGTTCCTTTAGATTCATCACTCAAGTTTGTGGGCTGGAGGCTGAATTATTAGTAGAAAATCCTCATTTTTCTTTTTCCCCTGAAATCACTAGTTCTCAGGAGCCATGGAGGATTCTTCTTCTGAAATCCCACTTTCTTTTTTTTTTTTTTTTTTTAGGGGATTTTTTTGTGTTGTGGTGTGTACCAGAGAGACAAAGAGAGAGAGAGAGACAGAAAGTGAGAAATCACCCTCCAGGGAGGAGGGACACAGGGCAATCCCTTCTCTTCCATTCTTCTCCCAGGGTCTTAGGCACACATGCACATGAGTCCGGCATGAGTTTTAATTTGGTGGGTCCAGAACTCAAACCATGGTCAACTATGTGGGAGTCCAGCGATGTAATCATTACACCATCTGCTGATCCCCATATTCACCATTTTCATCATTTAACATTTTGTTGTGAACATTTGAAACTTGCTCCAATGGTTATTCTGCAAATGCATACTTGAGTTGTCAATGACATTCTTTACTGTGAAGTACTGTTCTAAAGAAAAACATAATCATTTAAAATCAGGCAACAATCTCATAATTTAATAAAGATAATCTTAACATAGTCAATGAAAGAAGAATTTGTAATTTCCATGTAGAGGACTGTGGGAGATGAGTTTATAATATGAAAATATCTTAAAGGCGATAGGCAGCAGTGACTTAAAAGTTTAGTGTATTGTATACTGCCTTCTCAATAGGAAAACGTACTGCATTCCTCTGTTGGACAATTGAAATGTACTAAATGTCGCATTTGAGACGTAAAACTTAATTGAACACCCTGATAGACAGAACGGCTGAGGGACATGTTCTAGGCCTGTAACTTTTAAACTGGAAAGTGAGGAAGCCCCTATGCACGCATTATGTGTCTGGACATTTAGAAGGTGCTATAGTTTGAATATGCTTCCCTACCCTCAATTCAATTCATGTGTGGAGTCATTTTAACAGGATTAAAAGCATGAAAACTTAATCTGACTATGGTGAGAAAAGTTGGCATTAGCAAAGAGAATAGTGATTGGGAAATTAAGGTGAGATTTCTATAACTGAGTCCTGGAGTATGCATAATAAAGAGAGGAAATGAGGCAGGTAGAGGCCACATGGATGTAGACCATGCTCTGCTTTGTTTAAGATCCTGTCCTCTGTCATGTTGTAACCTCATCAGAATTTGAATCTTGGACCTTAAACCTCTAAAAATGAACTGAGTAAGTATTATATCCATTAGGATTCCATCGAGAGATAGAACCAATAGGAGATGCATAAGTATATATGAGGAATATATTAGGGGAATCAGCTCACTTGATTATGGCAGCAGAGCTGTCCCACCATAGGTCATGTGCAATGTAGGGATCCTGAGATTTTGGTAGTGTGGCTTGGTCTAAGACCTAAGGCCTCAGAGGTAGGGAAGTTGATGATAGAAATTTATAGTCTGAGAATGAAAATCTGAAAACACAGGAGCTGCAGATGTCAATCTTGAGTCTGAAAGTAGGCAAGCTTTGAGTTGTGATGTCTCAAGAAACATAAGAAGGCTACCATGCTCTGTCTCACAAAAAATTCATCAGTTTCCTGTATTTATTCTTTCTGGCCCCTTGTTGATTGGATGATGTCCACACTGAGGGGAGATCTTCCACATCTAGTCTACTCAGATTCACATAATAATCCATTCTTGAAACACTACCCCCACCCCCCAGACATACCCAGAGTAATGCTTTCTCTAGGTATTTGTTAGCCCACTCAAGTTGACCCTCAAAACTAAGTACCATGCCTATTTTTCTTCATAAAATCACTGAGTCTCAGGTATTTCTGTTAGTAATGCAAGAACAGATTGAGGCAGAAGGACATCCAGTTTCTCTTTTTCTGAACTGGCTGCCAAGGGAGGGATGGGATGGATGCTTTCGGCACTATCTAGCTTAATGCGATTTAGGAGTGTGAAATCTGGGCCAGAGCAAAGGCTTGACTTACAATTCCTCCTAGTCCACTTAGCTGCTGAGTTCTCTTTCTGAGGGGCTTTTTGTATTGCCAGATTTCTGTTCTCAGAGGAGGGTCATCTCATGTCTGTCACCACTATCACTGCCACCCTGCTCCCCAACAGGAGTGCTTGCTTCTCTTTCTCTTTTTCAGCTTACAGAAGCCCAGGTATTTGGAAAGCTCCTATGAAAGGCCTTGGGAAAGTTCCAGACATGTAAGAGTAGTAAGTTAGATTAGGAAAGAACACTGGGGCCTAAATGCTAGTTTCAATATCCTTCATTGGCTATGTCTGTTGGAATGTGACAGCCATGACCATGTATAAAAGATTTGGTCAGATTCAAAATGGCTTATTAACTTGTAGACCTCTGAGATATCTGTCTCTCTTCTGGTGTCTTAAGCCTCAGGAAGAAATCTTTACAGGTCAAACTTAACCCTAAGCTGCCCTGGACTCAATACTGTCTAATTCCCAACTTTTATGATAGAAGCTTAAGCATCTTGAAGAAGCCAAGAATACCTGTGTCTTAGTTTGTATTATGGACTGAATTTTTGTGTCCCCTCCCTCTAAAAATTCATATGTTGAAATCCTTACTCCTAAGGTTATGATATTAGGAGATGGAGCCTTTGGGAGGTGATTAGGTCATGAGAGCCCTGAGATAGGATAATTTTTCTCTTGGGCATATGAAAATACAATAAGAAGATGGCATCTGCAAATCAGGAAGTGGACCCTCACCAATCACTGGATCTGCTGGTTTCTTGATCATGGACTTCCCAGCCTCTAAGACTATGAGAAATAAATGTTTGTTGTATAAGCTACATGGTCTATGGTATCCTGTTATAGCAGCCCAGACTATGGCAGCTCGGGTTCCCCTAGAAGTTGGTGCTTAGATAAAGATCTGAAGGAAAATAGTTAATTTGGGAAGTTATCCTAAGATATAGCAGTAGGGGTATGGGAAAGCAAGACAGGGAAGGGAAAGGCAGCCAATCAAGGGTGCAGCATTAAGCAGGTTATTACTGTAGACAACTGGACTCTGGTCAGTCCCACTGGAGACCTCTGGGAAAAATGTGCCACATACCTCAGAATTACCCAAAAAAGGAAGCTGGTCTATTAGTCCTCTAACTCTCCCTTATCATCTGCTGAGGACTGATGCCAGTGGAATTAGCTTCCTGGAACATTTGCTTCACTCAACATCATGATAAATACCAAGGAAGAGAGAGATCTGCTGGTTTAGATGAAAACTGAAAACATTGGCACATTTAGGAGAACCAGTGCACATCTTGACTAGTGGCTACTTCTCATTATGTCTTTTGGAGAAGAAAGGAATGTGGCATTAAGTTACATGCTGAAAACTTCTCAGCTAGTAGGAGAGCCTAAGAGCACAATTGCTTCTGACCAGAGCTATAACTATTCTCTTCATAGGGATTGCTCTCACTTCTCCATACTTCTCAATCCATCTTGTACAAGGTCCCCAAATAAGCCTTTCCTGAAATGTTGCTCTTCCCCATTGCCCAACTCCTTAACCTGTCTTCTAAGATTCCTTCCCCCATTTGATTCCAACCTACTTGCCAGGCATATCTCCCACTGGTACTCCACACTCATCCAAGTGAGAAGATCCTGGGTCAGCTTTAGGGATTCTCTCCTCTGAATCTCACTTAGGTTGTTTCTTCCACTAGAATACCCTCCATGATCCCTGTTCTTACCTTATTTTGTTTGTTGAAATTCTATCATGTTTTTAAAAGCCCACCCAGAATTCTCTCTTCCATAAAACCTTTCCTTGGCCCTTTAACTCTCAGTGGCATAATTATTACTGTCTTTTATTATTGTTTCTGGTGTCCTGTTAGATCTTAAATGTCTTGAGGGCAAGGGCCATGTTTTATTCATCTCTGCATCAGCCCATATTCATCCAGTTAATTTAACAAAGATTCATTGAGAGCAGAGACTGCACTCAGCACTGGAACTTCAAAGATAAATGTGACATGGTCCTTGCTCTCAAGGGACTTCACAGGCTAGGCATGGGGGGTGGGGGGAAACTGGTGTAAAAACGTGTATGCATGCATGTGTGTTTGCATGTGTTCCTCTTGGTGTCTCAAACATTAGCAGGTAATCAAATATCATGAGTTCACAGAAAGAATGAAGCTATAGGGACCAGCAGTTAGCATAATGGCTATGTCGCTGGACTCCCATGTAGTTGACTGCGATTTGAGTCCCGGATCCGGCGGCTTAAGCTCACGCCAGGCACGTGTGCGTGTGTGCCCAAGAGGAGAATGGAGGAGAAGGGATTGTGGTATGGCCATCCCCCCTGGGGGGTGATTTCTCGCTTTCTGTCTCTCTGTCTCTCTCTGTCTCTCTGGCGAGTGCACGTGCCCTATAGCAAAAACCTATCAAAAAAAAAAATAAAAGAATGAATGAAGCTATACAGGAAAGGTTTATCTTCAGTCTATTTTATGTAAATGCTCATAAATTAGTTTGGGAATATAGTTTTGGGGAGAGGAGAAAATGAACCTAATTGTATTATGGAAAGCACTTCTGTGCATCTCTCTTAGGGGCAATGAAATGGTTTAGAAAAGGGCAGATAAGCTTTAGAATTAGATTGCTTTGAGTTTGAATTCCAGCTGTGCTAATTTATAGCCATGTGACCTTGGGTTACCTGCGTTCTTATTTTCTTACATGTAAGATAGATGATGTTCACTGTAGTTGTGGGGTCAGATTAGACAACACTTGCACAGTGCCTAGTACACGTGCATAACTTATTAGAAGCTTGGTAATAAATGTATTTGTCCCTGTTGTCTCTGTCCCCCCCCCCAATTTGTTATAGGGCATCCGTGCTCACCAAAGAGAGACAAAGAGAGAAAGAGGAAAAGTGAGAAAGCACCCCCAGGGAGGATAGCCACATTGCAATCTCTTCTTTATTCTCCTTTTAGGAGTTTGGGCATGGGTGCACACACTCCCAGCATGTTTTGCAAGTCATCTGATTCAATATTCAAACCATTCAGTTGGACATATGGAATCCAACTGCCTTAACCACCATGCCACCAGCTGGCCCTATATCTGCTTTTCAAAAAGAAAGGAGATTCGGGATTTGCCGTCTATACTAGAACAATATAGATGGAGAGAATTTCAGTCCACTCTAAACCTTTCCGCGTCTAACTGGAAAATTTTTAACTTATATTTCTTTTTCATTATTTTAAAATTTATATACCATTGCAACCTTAGATTTGGGATATTGTTGGAATCAGTGGTGGGGAGAGAAAGGACCTGGACTTCATTCTGGGAAGGAAGAATTTCAGATAATGTTCTGAAAGCATGGATTGCTTTTACAAATTAGATCTCCTTTCCACAAGAACTTGTGAATCATTGGACCTTAAAGAGGATTTATGGATTTTCATTTATTTTTAGGGATTCAATGAAAAGATATTTGTTACAGTGTCTTGGGAGTAAACATTTTTTTTATCCTGCCTTCCCCCACTTCCCACATTAAACAGTTATTGAGTACCTACTGAATAGCAAGCACTGACTAGTAAGGAGGTGGTGAGCAAAGCAGACATGGGCACTGCCCCATGGAATTTACAGCCTAGGACAATGGAGATTGGCATTGATCAAATAAGTACACAGATATATACCAAACTCTGAAAAGATCTGGTAATGAAATTACAGAAAGCACTGAGTCTTCTTCTTGTCTAGAGGGTTACTCACAAAACTTTCTGGAGGACAAGAGCATTAGAGTTGATTTGGATTTGTGCGAAGAAGGTGTTGATGAAGCAAAGAGAGTCAGGGTGAGCATAAGCATGCCAGGAGAAGCTTGTGGGTACACTCTGAGCCAGGCAGGGACATGACCTGATCCTGAATGGGAAGAGAAACAAGAAATAGAGCCATGGGAAGGGACTGGTTTTTATAGGGAACCCTTGAAGGATTTTAAGCAGGCTGATATGAATAGATTTGCATTTCAAGAAAGTTATTTTGGCTGCTGTATAGAGAACAGATTAGAGGGACTAAGAATGGTAGCTAGGAGAACAGTTAGGGTACACCAGTAAGAGTCAATGGAAGCTTGATTTGGGGACTTAGCTGTGTGAGTAGATAGAAGAGAATGCAGTCCAGAGAGATTTAAGAAGTAAATTTAACAGCACTAGGTGATGGATTGACTATGAGTGATGGAGACTGGCTTATGAACTCTGTCTTTAATCAGAAAAGCCCTGAAGATCATGCATCTGCCAATGACCATTCTAGACATTGCCTGCCACCTCAAACATGTTCAAGGGCAAGGGCAATCAGGGGGCTGGAAAGTGCACTAGGCTGAGTGTGAGGAGGGCATCTTTTCAGGCAATGGCTCTGCAGTTTCACAAACTATTAAACTCTTCTAGACCTGAATTTTACCATCTGCAAAATCAATAGGTTATGTTAGATAAATTTCTACAAACACAGGCTGCACACAATTCTGTTTATTTTTCAGGGCCAAATAAATTTTGCATTTTCTATATTAGCACTTTACATTTGCAGAATACTTTGAACTCTCTCTCTCTGTGAGGCTTTAGTATTGATTATCACATAGTTTTTTTGTTTGTATTGTTTTTGCTATAGGATGCACGAGCTCACAAGAGAGAGAGAGAGGAGAGGGAAGGAGAGAGACAGTGAGAAAGCACCCTCTGGGAGATGGCTATGCCAAAGTCCCTTCTCTATCATTGTCCTGTGGGATTTTTTACATACACACACATCTAGTATGTTTTTCAAGCCACCAGATCTGGGACTTGAACTGCACAGTCAGCCATATGGGATCCATTAGCCTTAAAAACTGCACCATGTGCTGATCTATCACATAGATTTTTTTTACAACAATCTTATGAAATTAAAAAAAATTTTTTTAAATATTTGCATGTTTTACAAAACCTTTACAATCAGTAATTATAATAAAATATGCAATTATATACAAGGATTATATACATTTTGCCCAGACCTTTACATCACAGTACATGGTTTCCCTCAGAAATATTGTAGACATTTATTACCAAACAATAAAATTCAGCAACAGTAGTGTTACAACACCTGTCAGCACAGACATCTTTTTCATATATTACATCATAAGAAAATATATGTCTTTAAATTAGGCTTTTAAAAATGTCTTTTATAAAATCTGAACATACAATATTTCATTCATAGAATGTTTTTTTCTATGTTCTGACTGAAGCCTTGTGCATAAAATGACCAGTTATAATATTGACTTATTCTATTCACTCTCCCAAAATTATTAACACTATTTGAATTATTTATGCTGAGCTTTCTTTACAATGAATTTGGCATGGGGTTTGGTGAGGGAACAAATGCTGGCCTTGCTATAGAAAAGGTTGTGTGACAGTCATTTAAATTTTTGAAAATTCTTGAAAGGGTACATTAGAGAAGTCAAAATCAGAGAGTGCAGTTTTTCATTTTACTTCCTAATACTGTAAAGAAAAAGGGAAAGTATTATAAATTTGATATGAAAATAATTATATTATTTTTGGAAGTCTCTTATAGGTTAAAAAGAAAACCTATCAAACCAAACATCTTGTCCCAAACGTACATAGTAATTTACAGTTCTTTTGCACTTAAAAATTCATGGGAAAAATATTGCAAATTAAGGCATATCATTTTAATGAACTTTCATAAGCAGGAAAAACTATAGTTTTTTTATTTTTAGTATGTGAATAAGATAGATCTTAAAACTTGGAAATACTTGAATTAAATACTTGCTTTATTATCTAACCTTTAACATTCAGATAAAATCCTTATTTGATTTCAGGTTTGTAAACATTCTACTTGGCCAGATAAGGAGACAGACCTAGAGTAATGAGAAAGTTTATCTAAGGTTACTGATTATTGGCAAAATTAGAGGCCATAGTTTCCTAATTCCATGTTTGACCCCTTTCTACTAGATCTCTCTGCTTTCTATTGCATGTTTATGTTGCTTTGTATTCTGTTTAATTCCCCTGCCATTCCATTATTTTTAAGTATTCCATCCAGGGAGGCAGAGTGTTGCACTGTAAGTTACTTTAGGCACTTCCAATATTTGGCTTAAAACTACTGGCTTATTAAAAACTTGAGACTTTGTGATTATTGTTGCCACTTCTGACCCAATGATCAAGAATAATGAATAATTTGGGCAGATTCCAAGTGTTTATATAGAGAAAATGTAAGCAGACACAGAGGACATGAAAGACTGACCTGATTAGGAGGAAATCTATTAACATTATGGTGTTTTTCAATGTTTGCTTCCAAAATCAGGCAATCATAATTTTGTGAATAGGTTTGGTTCTAAAATAATCTTACAAATTGTAGTGAGTATTGAGGCTGCTCATCTCTGAACCCTATTTGATAAATTCTGTATTTCAAAAGAGATTCAGCTCAAGAGAAAAATTCAGGGAACAAATGGTGATCCAGTGATAGAATGCAGTGCTCTGTGAGGGTAACTCACATGGGAAGGTTCTGGGTTTGAATCTAGAGATCTCTCAGAGATATGCACTTACACATGATCTGGGGCTGGCTGAGGCTTGGGGTGGATCATGGCATCAAAATCCTGTTAGGGGGAATATGTATTGTATGGAATACTACTCAGCCATAAAAAATAGTGAGATCTTCACATCTGATACAAAGTGGACAAATATGGAAGACTTAATGCTAAGCAAAGCAAGTCAGACAGTGAAAGGCTTTGTATGTCCCCACTCAATATATACTGTATGTCTGTGCTCTATAGCAGAAACTGTAAGATTGGAAAATATAAGGAGGGCAATTTTAGATACTAGAGATAGTAAGGACAGGGGTTATATGGAGGTGGGTAATACAGTGAAGGAGGGAGGAGAATGAGGGGAAAATGACAATATGTTTAATTGACACAAAAATGAAAAGTGATTTGCTGATGATAATGTATACAGTAATCTCTTTGTCTTGACAGATATGCACTATATTTGTGCTGGGAAAAGCCATATTGTATACTGTAAAGATGTATAGGAACCAGCAGATGGTGTAATGGTTACATTGCTGGACTCCCACATAGTTGACTGTGGTTCGAGTCTTGGACCTGGCAGTTTAAAACTCATGCCAAGGTGCATGTGTGTGCATGCCCAAAATCCTGAAAGGAGAATGGAGAAGAAGGGATTGTGGCATAGCCATCCCCCTGGACAGCTATTTCTTGCTTTCTGTCTCTCTGGTGAGTGCCCGTGTCCTATAGCAAAAATCTCTCTCTCTAAAAAAAGCTAAAGGTCTTTCCCTGCTCCCCATGCCATTGGAACATCCACCCAAGATGGCCTTGGTGCACAGAGAGCTGTTTGTGGCTGGGTGGGGATGCTACAAAGCGTGGCTTATTCCTTCTCCCACACGCCTTTGAACTCTCAGCCATGTTAACTGGGATTTGGAGAAGCCCATCTTTTCCCCACTCTCTGTGCCTTCAGGACATCTGCCCCAGTGACAGGTTTGGCTGCAATGAGTGGAAGGACACCACAGACAAAGACAAGATACTAAGACTGGCAAGAGAAAAACGGGAAGTTACCACAAAGGATATCCCATCAGGCTAACAGCAGACCTCTCATCAGAAACAATGTGAGCAAGGAAAGAATAGGAAAATATATTCAAAGTGTTAAGGGAAAAGCACTTTCAACCAAGAATACTGTACCCAGCAAGATTATCTTTCATATGGGAAGAAAAGTCAAGAACATTCTCAGATAAACAAAACCTGAAAGAATTTACCAATAGCAGACCAGATCTCCAAGAAGTTCTCAAGGGAGTGCTATATCAGGAAAATTAAATACAGATACACAGAAATAAGAGTTCAAAAACTAAGAAAATGGCCAAGTTAGTCATAGGGACAAGCCTGGAGTTGAATATTATATCCCAGAATTCAATCGGAAAGATAGAACCACAACAGAAGATAAAGTACATGAGACTGAACTGGTGAAATAG
>NW_006159726.1:3821473-3822626 GCF_000334495.1 Tupaia belangeri chinensis | reverse complement strand
TTAATTAAGTTCATTAGCAAATCAATAAAATGGAGAGAAAAGGCATAGAAAGCAACCATAGATACCAGAGACAGTGTGGGAGGAGGGTGAGACAAGGCAGAGGGTGAGAGATAGGAAATCAAGGATGGCAAAACTAACAAAATATAGAAGAAACAAGAAATGGAAAATTATTTGTTGACAATGATACGTATATTGATGTGCTTGATTGAGCCAATATACATTGTATTCTGGATGGAAAAATCTCATTTTGTATGCTGTAATGATGTATAGTGAATGAATGTAAATAAATAAAATTTAAATTAAAAAAAGAGAGACTATGGCTCATCCCTGCCACATGCTTCAAAATTCTCAGACTTCAGCATTTCCTGAAGTGGGGCATGCAACTCCTCTCTTCCTCAGTTGAAGCTCAGCAGCTCAGCCCCAGGTGCACCTATTTTCTAGAAACTGGGAGGACTTTGAATTATCCAAGGCAGATGCAACAGTGCAGGTTGTAGGGTGAGCGTCAGGGAGGTAGAGCAGCAGAGAGATCACCGATCACCATTTCCTCCTGTTTACCTTTGAACATTCAGAATTAACTTGAAGAATATAGGAAGAAATGTATAATTCACCTGATGACTAGAAACCATCACAGAGGTGCAAGAAATATGAGAAGTCAAGAAAATATCTCTCCCCCAAAGGAAAACATCAATTCCTTATTATCCACAGACAATACTATGAGACTCATGGAAATGTCAAATAAACAATTCAGAACATTTATAGTGACAAAACTAAATGAGATGCAAGAGAAAAGAGACAATTAACTCCAGAAGATGCAAAAGAAAAGAGACAATGAGCTCCAGGAGATAAGAAAGTACTTTCATGATTTGAAAAAAGAAACAGACACTATAAAAATGAATCAAGTGGAATAAAAGGAATCATCAAGAGATGAAGACTATAATACAGGAAATCAAAACCTCCCTTGAAAGTATTAAAAGCAGATTAGATTACACAGAAGATCAAATCTTGAATGTAGAAGACAAAAATCTCTGACCTAGAAAAATTTTTCAAAAAGACTGAGAAAATAAACAAGAATGAGTATAATATATGAGAGATACTAGATACCATTAAGCACCCAAACATTTTGATAATTGGTATTCCAGAAGGTGAAGAAAAT
>NW_006159726.1:3790764-3821450 GCF_000334495.1 Tupaia belangeri chinensis | reverse complement strand
TCGCTGAAATATTTTCAAATCTAGAGAAACATGCAAACATCAAGACCCAAGAACTACAAAATAATAATAATAATAATAATAATAATAATAATATCAACCTAAAAAGATCCTCTCCACAGCACATCATAGCCAGATGGGTCAAAATCAAAGACAAGATTCTAAAAAATGGCAAGAGAGAAACATCAAGCTACTTACAAAGGATATCCCATCAGGTTAACATTGGACCCCTCATCAGAAACAATGCAGGCAAGGAAAGAATGGGGAAATATATTCAAAGTGTTAAATGAAAAACAATTTCAACCGAGATTACTATACCTGGCAAGATTATCCTTCATATGGGAAGAAGAGATAAAAACATTCTCAGATAAACACAACCTGAATGAATTTACCAACTCCAGGTCAGCTCTACAAAAAGTTCTGAAGGGAGTGCTATACAAAGAAAACAAGTCAGACAGAAATAAGAGAACAAAAACAACCAAGAAAATGCCTACTTAATAATAAAAACAAGTCCTGAAATATCAATAATAACTTTGAATGTTAGTGGATTAAGTTCTCCAATCAAGAGACGCAGACTGGCTGAGTGGATAAAAACCAGAAACTGTCTGTTGCCTACAAGAAACTCACCTCATGGATAAAGACATAAATAGACTAAAAGTGAAGGGCTGGAAAAAAGTATTCCATACAAATGGAAATCAAAAAAGGGCTGGAGTCACAATACGGATTTCAGACAACATAAGTTTTAAGACAAAAACTATAAGAAGAGATAAAGAAAGGTATTATATAGTAGCAAAAGGGCTAATTCATCAAGGAGACATTAATGCTTATAAATGTCTATGCACCCAACTCCCGTATTTGGAGCACCCAAATATGTGAAGAAAAGACTGCTTGATTTAAAAGAAGAGATATATTGCAACATTATAATCATTGGGGATTTCAACACCTCATTATATCCTTTAGACAGATCTTCTAGACAAATAATAAACAAAGAGATACAGGATCTAAATGATACCATAAATCAAATGTTGTTTTTTTTTTGAGAGGTTTTTGCTATAGGGCGTGTGTGCTCGGCAGACAGAGAGAGACAGAGAGACAGAAAGCGAGAAATCACACCCCAGGGGGGATGGCCACACTGCAATCCCTTCTCCTCCATTCTCCTCTCAGGATCTTGGGCGCATGTGCACATGTACCCGGCGTGAGTTTAAGCCACGGGTCTGGGACTCGAACCACGGTTGACTACATGGGAGTCCAGCGACATAGCCATTATGATAACTGCTGGTCCCCATAAATCAAATGGTTTTGACAGACATGTATAGAACTTCCCACCCTAAAACCACAAAGTGTACATTTTTCTCACCCCACACATGGAACCTTTTCAAAGATTGACCATATTATAGGGCACAGATCAAGCCTCTTAGATTCAAAGGTATAAAAACTATATCCAGCATCTTCTCCAACTATAATGGAATTAAACTTACTATTAATTTCAGGAAAAGTCTGAAAATACACAAACACATGGAAACTAAACAACCTACTTATGAATGACTTCTCAACTACTGAAGAAATTAAGAATGAAATCAAAAGATTTATGGAAACAAATGATAACAAACACAAGTTTCCATAATCTAGGGGACACTGCAAAAGCAGTCATAAGAGGGTAATTCATAGCAATTAGTGGACATAACAAAAAGATGGGAAGGTGTCAAATAGACAACCATAATATATTGCCTCAGGGATTTGGAAAAACAACAAAAACTCCAAAAACTGTCAGCAGAAAAGAAATAAATATTTGAGTGGAAATAAATGAAATAGAAAATGAACAAACTATACAGAAAATAAATGAAAGCAAAAGCTGGTTCTTTGAAAAGATTAAAAGGATTGACACACCATTAGATAGACTGATTAAGAAAAAAAGAGAATGGAACCAGATTATTCAAATTCACAATAAAACAGGCAATATTAAAACAGATACAATAGAAATAAAAAGCATAGTTAGAGGATAATATGCGTGACTATATGCCAACAAACAACAGAACCTGGACAAGATGGACAAATTCCTTGATGCATATAATCTACCAAGACTGAATAAGGAGGATGTAGAAAGCTTGAATAGACCCATAACAAGCCAAGAGACTGAATTGGTGATAAATAACCTCTCAACAAAGAAAAGTTCAGGTCCTGATGGCTTCTCTTCTGAATCCTACGAAACTTTTAAAGAAGAGTTAACCCCATTCTACTAAAAATATTTCTAAAGATTCAAAAGGAAAGAATGCTCCAAACTCATTTTATGATGCCTCCATCATCCTCATTCCCAAAACAGATAAAGACATGACAAAAAAGGAAAACTACAGACCAATATCTCTGATGAATATAGATGCCAAAATACTCAACAAGATACTTGCAAGTCATATCCAACAACATATAAAAAAGATTATTCATTACAACCAGGCAGGCTTTATTCCAGGGATGCAAGGGTGATTCAACATATGCAAAACCATAAATGTAATTTACCATATTAACAGAAATAAAGATAAAAATCATATCATCATTTCAATCTATGAAGAAAAGAAGTTTGATAAAATAGAACATCCCTTCATGATTAAGACTTAGCAAAATCGGCATAGAAGTGTCATTTCTCAACACAATAAGAGCCATATGTAAAAAACTTATAGCTAACATTATACTGAATGGGGGAAAAGCTAAAACCTTTTCCACTAAAAACTGATACTAGACAAAGCTGCCCACTTTCTTCTCAAAAGAGAATAACACAAAAGGCATTCAAATAGAGAAATAAGAGTTGAAAATAATCTTTATTTTCAGATGACATGATGGCATACTAAGATCCAAAGGTACCCATGAAAAAACTTCTCAAAATAATAAAATTGCTCGAAGTAATACATGAATACAGTAAAGTGGCAGGATACAAAATCAACATACAAAAATCTATAGCATTTTTATATATGGACAACGAGCTGACCGAGGTAGAACTGAAGAAAATGATACCATAAAGGGATAAATCTAACCAAGGAATTCAAAGACCTTTACAAGAAAAACTATGAAAATCTTTAAAAAGATATTTAAAATGACACAAGAAAGTTGAAGGACACGATCTTGGATTGGAAGAATTAGTATGATCGAAAATGGCAATTCTACCCAAATTAATCTACATATTTAATGCAATTCCAATCAAATTACCAGAGGCATTCTACACAGATCTAGAGAAATCAATCATAGAATTTTGTTTGGAATCATAAAAGACCCTGGATTGCCAAAGCAATCCTGCACAAGAAGAGTGGAGTGGCATCTGACTCCCTGAACCCAAAATATATTAAAAAGCTGTGATAATCAAAACAGAATGGTATTGACACAAAAACAGCGAGCTTGACCAATGAAACAGAATGGATACCCCAGAAATAACCCCCAAAATATACAGCCAACTGATTTTGACAAAAGGTACCAATCAATCCAGTGGGCAAAGGAAAATATCTTTAGCAGATGGTACTGGAAAAACTGGGTATCCACCTACAGAAAGATGAATGTGGAAATTTCTAGTTTTATAAATCAATGATACTGCTTAATTAAGGAAACAGAAAGAAGGAAACTCAGAAAGGCCTGGAAACCCCAGACATTTCAAAGACTTCAAAACTTGAAAAGTCCATTGGCTAGAAAGGATCTTTGGTCGGTGTTTCACTACTTATTGAGGAGTAAAAAATAACCATCAAATTTAGTGTTTTGACACAAGAACAAATTTATCACATATCATGATTTTGTGTGTCACAAATTTGATACAGAGCTGTACTGACCAATTCTTCTGTTCTGTGTAGTATTGACTGGAGTATCCACTAACTGGTGGTATCCAGTTAGGGGCTCATCTGTTCTGGAAGATCCAAGATCCAAAATGACTGCAATCACATTATGATGGGGATGGCTGGAAGGCTATCCATATAGTCTCAGCCTGTCCACTGGTTCTCTCAGCAGCATAGTCAAACTTCTTGCATGGTAGTTCAGGGCTCCAAGAGACCAAGCTAGAAGTGGTTGGTTTTCTTAAACGCTGGGCCTGGAACTAGCATAGCATCATTTCAAAGGAGTCACAGTATAGGTCTGACTCAATAATTGGAGGGAAAAAACATCTTTTAACTGGAGATATGTCAAAGGATTTGTATCCACCTTTAGTCCGTCCCATTTTATTTTTCTTTATTCATGATAGAGTGTATACATGAGAGAGAGTCATCCTCATCTGTGGGTTTGTGTGGTCTCCAAGGCCATGCTGCTCTTTGAATTGTTTTTGTGTTGCTTTCATTTTTAGGAAGATCACTTGGCCTACTGAAAGAGTAGCAAAAGTAGTGATGTATTTTTAAGAAAATGAATCCTAATGAATCCCTCACATATATTTCAATGACTCTCTTTTTGGTAGATTTTCAGGCCTTCTGACAAAACCAAAATTAATCCAAGAAGTGTACTGGGTGAATCATACTTGAGTGCAAAGTTCCATCTGTATAGATCTTACTTTAGTTCTTGAAATATACCAGACTCTCTCCCACTTCAATAATGTAACTTTCCCCCTGCCTGGAACAGTTTGCTTTTCCCTCTCCTAGGCTAATACCACTTAGCCTAGAGATTGCTGCTTGTATGACATTTGTTCACAAAGGCCAGTGCTCAGTCCTTTGTCTAAATTAGTCTCTTCATTTTTGATATTCTAGCCCCTGTTAGTTTCCTTCACAGTTTGCATTATAATTTATAATTAGATATTTATTTGCATGTTTGTTTCTTTGTCATTTGCCTTCCTCATGATATATAAGCTTCTTGAGGGTAGAGAAAATCTGGTGAATTCAGTACTATATTAGTTTAACAAATATTTATTAAACGAAGGAGTGTGTGTGTGTGTGTGTGTGTGTGTGTGCATGTGTGTGTGGGGGGGTAGAGAGAGAGAGAATCACACAGGCAGGCTGTCCTACCTTAATTTGTGCTCCTAGTGTTAGCGCCTTAACCAGTTTCTGATTTTAATAGCAGTTCTCCTGTTTTTATTACTCTCAACACTCAAAACCATTATTTAGGGGTAGTCTCATGCTGATGGCAGCAGACCATATGGCCCTGGAGGAGAAGATCATTTTCAGAGCCCAGTGTCAGCCTGGAATTGACCTCTTATAGGCATGCACTCTCTCAGAGAACCATTGAAGGTGAAATTGGAGAAAGGGCAGCAAAGAAGCTGAAGGAATGACAGATAGTTGTTCCTAAGTAGCATTTCTCTCTTTTCATAGTATTAGAATTTTTAGCTGTGTGTGTGTGTGTGTGTGTGTGTGTGTGTGTCTTGAATAATGAATAAATTTCCCAGCCTCCCTTGCAGGTAGTTGTGGCCGTGAGTCTACATTCTGGCTAATAGGATGCAAGCGGAAGTATCATGTAATTAAAAAGAAAAAACCACAAACCATCCCTTTGTCTATCCTATTCCCTGTAATCCAGATGGTCCCATCCTGGACCATGAAGAAGGACAAGATCTTCAGGATGGAGATGCAGTGAGCTAGAAGAAATTTGCATTGCATAGGATTCTGTGAGCAGAACTGCCATATTGGCTTTGGCCTGCATCTCTTGCACTTTTATAGGAGAGCAGAATAAAGTTCTACATTTTAAAAGTGAGGTGTTCTCTTTATAGTTCTGTATATGTCTGGCAAAGCTAACCTTAATGGGTCCAAAATTATGTTTGGTATTAGGTTATGTGAAATTGGTCCCCAACAATGTCAGAAAAACAAAGGGTAAGACAATACCAATAGTACATAGAGATTATCACAAACCATGGGCTCCATGGTATTCCACAAAATGATTCCAAAGGTGGTGTTTCCATAGGGGAAAATAAATTCTCTTCATCAGGCTCTTCTTTCTTGACTGTTACAAAGGATTTGGAAAATTATTCCACTCCTAAAGGGCTTTCTGATTTCACCAGTGACTTCTGGCGTATCTTAAAGCATAAATTGATTCCTTTATTACTGTTAGAAAGTTCACCTGCCAGATTATACTGATTTCCTGAAGCCATTTTGGACAAAGGAAAGGTCACATTGTTTTTAGTAAAGATATGTTTTTCCTCCTGTATTACTTGCCTGGTTTCATTTTTTCAGTTTTTCTTTTGTGATGAATGTCTTAAATAAGACATTTTCCCAAGATATTTAAAGCAATAATACTTAACCTTTCATCTCCAGAGTCTTTTACAATGAGTCCTGAAGTCAGAAAACTTCTTACAAAGGCCACCGGTGGCATAAGTAAGTAAGAGGATAGTTCACAAACTATTAGATACTGTTTTAAGAGTGACAAAACAAAACAAAACATTATCAAGAGTCTGGTTGTATAAACTGCTGTGCATGGTGCTAATCCAAAAAATCCTGGACCCTAAAGAGTCATGTCTAGTATAAAGTCTCACAAGGAATATGTTTGAGAAGTTATCAAATTAGAACTAAGAGGGGAAGGAGAGAAGGGAGACAAAGAAAGGAAAAATGAGCAGGTTATCAGTGTGGGCAACTGGGGCTCAGTCCTTTTGAAGATCTCTGGACAGTGAAGAATAAGATACAGAGATGATGCATCTGAGGGAAGAAGGAGCTAGATTATTTATTACAAATAAAATTAAAGGAAAAGAAATGTGTTTGAGGACAGTTATCCTTTTTCATTTGATTTTTAAAATTTTATATTTCTTATTCACATTTAATTTTTGTACATCTTTATGGTCTAGAATGTAGTTTTTCAAAGGATGCATGTAGTGTGTGATAATCAAATCAAGGATATTGCGATATACATAGTTTCCAACAAAGACCTTTATATTTTTGTGTCTGTTAAATGCTTTTTCCCTGAGCTTGATTTCCTGTAGAGTTATTTGATTTACTGAACTATGTGCATGTATTACTAATACGAAGACAAATAAATTCTAAGTGTTACTAATATGAATTATTAAGAATTATATATGTTTGTCTATGTCAAATAGATAATCTGATTTTTTTTAATTGCCAGAGTATGTATATGCTCTCAGAGAGAGAGAGAGAGAGGGACACGGGGGGAGGGAGAGAGAGAGAGAGAATGGGAGAAAGCACCCTCCAATGAAATGTGGTCATGCCACAATCCTTTTTCCTCCATTTCTCCATCCCTTTAGGACTTTGGGCATGCATGAACATGTACCTAGCATGTTTTTTTTTAAGTCACCAGAGATGGGATTTGAACTACAGTTGGCTGTGTGGGATTTAGCCTTCTGTGCACAACATTTAACTACCACACAATGGGGCTGGCATGGTAATCTGATCATTTTAACACAACAGAACCTTTTTTCTAGTCCTTCTTGCTGATATTTATTATTATTATCAATTTGACTTTAAGCAGCTATTGAGTATGTGGATTATACCAGGTGCAGAAGGAGAGGAGGGAGATTTGGAAGGTAGAGGAACTTTAGTCCCAGGCTTTTGAAGTATCTCCAATGGCTAAAGGTGTTGAACATCTTTCCATGTACTTATTTACCATCTGTATATCCTTTCTGATAAAATGTTTGCTCATGTCTTTTACCTATTTTCTTTAATTGCATTGTTGGCTTTTTATTGTTTAATTTTTTTTTTTAAAAAGCTTATTTTATCTATATTTTCCATGAGTGAGAGAGACAGAGACAGCAGCCCAAACAGGGTCTTCACACTGTGATCCACCCCCCAGCCCCAGTCAGCCCCAGATCATGGGCATGCATATGCCTGACATACTTAGGGAGGTCTCTGGGCACAAACCCTGACCTTCCCATGTGGGTCAGCCTTGCAGAGTTTTGTGTTTTACCATTGTGCCATCCTCTGGTCCTCTGCCCTCACCTCTTATCCACAGTTGAAGTGTTGTTGAACTGTTCTTGAACACCATATAAATTTAATAACACAGTATATCTTGTTTTTTATGGCTTACATTTAATCACTATAGATCTTTACAGTGTACAGCATGCTTTTCCCAGCATGGACATAGTGCATTTTAGTTAAGTCAAAGATATTACCATATACATTATCATCAAAAGATAACTTTCGGATGTCATGGGAGGGAGGCCCCAGTTCTCACAACTTCTTGTGCACTTCTGCACTTCTGTTAGAGCCAGGGAAAAATTTTTTTTTTTTTTTTTTTCAACCGAGTGGGAGTCCTGCTCCTGGGAGACCAGACCTGATGGTCAGTTTGATGTCAGAAGAGTGGGATAAGAAGGAAGCCCCCAAAAACCTCCAGGAATAACAAGTAACCAGGCTAGACACCTGCTGAGCCCACTGTGCTCCGTTTTTTCCTGCTTTTTGTGGTGACTGGAAGAGATTGAAAGGCTAAGGAATGTTCAGAAATCCATTTAACCCTGGGCCTGTTTTTAGTTCCATGGGTTCAATGACAGGCTTCAATTTTGCTGGATGGAGTTTATGGATAAAAATATCTCCACTGAGAAAAGATAAGAGTGAGCTGCTGTAATGAAAGGGGAAAGGCGGGACAGGCACTCCTTCATAACCTACAGGTGAACACAGTGTGTGTACAAGAATATAACAACTTAATGTTGTAGTGCTAGATTGTTCTATAGTACAAGGGATGATTAAAAATGAAAATTTTCTTTAAAAAAGATAGCTTTTCATTTTTGTATCTATTAAATGTGTTTGTACTATCTCTAGTATTTATATTTGCTCTCCCTGCTATTATATCTTCCAATCTTTCAGTTTATGCCATAGAATGTAGATTTTCAATGTATATTGAAGGGGGACATAGAGTGCTTGTCTTTCATAGTCTGTCTTGTTTCACTTAGCATTAAATCTTCCAAATTCATTCACTTTGCATCAAATGTCAGTGTCTCATTTTTTTTTATGGCTGAGTAGTATTCCATAGAATACGTATATCACATTTTTTCAACCTACTTGTCTGTTCTTGAACATTTGGGCTGATTTCATGTCCTAGCAATTATAAATAATGCTATAATAAACTTGGATGTGCAAGTGTTTTCTTAATTGAGGGTTTTCTTATCTTCTGGGTAGATACCTAAGAGTGTAATTACTGGGTCATATGGTAGTTTTATTGGGTCATCGGGAAAGTCACGACACATTTTTTCTTAGAAAAACAGAGAGGGGTCATCAGATGGTGTAGTGGTTATGTTGCTGGACTTCCACATGGACGATCGTGGTTGGAGTCCCAGACTTGGTGGCTTAAAACTCACACTGGGCATGTGTACATGTGTGCTCAAGATGCCAGGAGGAGAGTAGAGTAGAAGGGATTGTGCTGTGGCCATCTCTCGGGGGGTGGGGGAGTTTGATTTCTCATTTTCCCTCTTACTGTCTCTGTCTCTCTCCAGTGAGTGCATGTGCCCTAAGGCAATAACCTTTTAAAAAATAGAAAAATATGTCATGACTTTCCTGAGAACCTAATATTTGTAGATTTCTGAGGAAACTCCCTATCGTTCCCCATGGTGGTTGTACTAATTTACATTTCTGCCAACATACAGGAGAGTTCCCTTTTTACCACAGCTTCACCAGCACTTAAAATTCTTTATTTAAAAAAAAAATTAGCCATTCTAATTCTACCCAAATTAATCTACATATTTAATACAATCACAATCAAATTACTAGAGAAATTCTTCAGATATAGAAAAGACAATCACAGAATTTATCTGGAATCATAAAAGACCCCATATTGCCAAAGCAATCCTGTGTAAGAAGAGTAGAGTAGGGGGCATCTCACTCCCTGACCCAAAAATATATTACAAAGTTGTGATAATCAAAACAGCATGGTATCAACACAAAAACAGACATGTGGACCAATCGAACAGAATAGAGACCCCAGAAATGAACCCCAAAACTGATTTTTGGCAAAGAGCACCAGAAAATCCAGTGGGAAAAAGAAAACCTCTTTAGCAAATGGTGCTGGATAAATTGGGCATCCACCTACAGAAAGATGAAACTAGACCCCTATCTCTCATCATTAATTAAAATCAAGTCAAAATGGATCAAAGAACTAAGCCTAAGACCTCAAGCTATAAAACTACTGGTGAATAATACAGGGGAAACTCTTGGAGACATCTGAGTAAGGAAAGATTTCTTAAATAAGATCCCCAAAGCATAGGCAATAATCCCACAATTAGACAAATGGGATTACATCAGATTAAGAAATTGTTGCACAGCAAAAGAAACAGTAATTAGTGTGATTCGACAACCCTCAGAATGTCTGGTTGCATCGGTTAAGACTTCTAGTACTATGTTGAAAGGAATGGAGAAAGTGGGCAGCCTTGTCTTGTGCCAGTTTTTAGTGAGGAGGCTTTAAGCTTTTCCCCGTTCAGTAAGATGTTAGCTATGGGTTTGTCATATATGGCATTTATTGTGCTAAAGAATGGCCATTCTATGCTGATTTTTCTGAGAGTCTTAATCATGAAGGAATGTTGTATTTTATTGAATGCTTTTCCTCCATCAATTGATATGACCATATATTTTCTTTATCTTACCTTCTTTTAAATGTTATGTGTCACACTTATTATTTTGTGTATGTTGAACCATCTTTGCATCCTTGGAATAAAGCCTACCTGGTTATGGTATATAATCATTTTAATGTGTTGTTGAATATGATTCACTAATATCTTATCAAAACATTTTGCATCCATATTCATCAGGGGTATTGATCTGTAGTTTTCTTTTTTCATTATGTTGTCTGTTTTGGGGATAAGGGTGATGAAGGCTTCATAGAATGAATTGGGAGGGCTTTTTACTTTTGGATCTTTAGAAACAGTTTGAGAAAATCAGGGTTAGTTATTCTTTAAAAGTTTTGTAGAATTCGGAAGTGAAGCCATTGGGATCTGGGCTTTTCTTTGTTGGGAGACTATTTATTAATGATTAAATCTCATTACTTATTATTGGTCTGTTCAGGCTTTCTATTTCTTCCTGATTCAATCTTGGTAAATTATAGGTGTCCAGAAATTTGTCCATCTCATCTAGGTTTTCTTGTTTGTTGGTGTATAATCACTGGTAGTATTCTCATGATCTTTTGTATTTCTGTTATATCTGTTGCAATATCACTTATTTCATTATTTTAATGTGTTGTTGAATATGATTCACTATTATCTTATCAAAACATTTTGCATCCATATTCATCAGGGGTATTGATCTGTAGTTTTCTTTTTTCATTATGTTGTCTGTTTTGGGGATAAGGGTGATGAAGGCTTCATAGAATGAATTGGGAGGGCTTTTTACTTTTGGATCTTTAGAAACAGTTTGAGAAAATCAGGGTTAGTTATTCTTTAAAAGTTTTGTAGAATTCGGAAGTGAAGCCATTGGGATCTGCTTTCCTCTTTCCCCAAGAAGTGTTGTTAGGTTGTCTATTTGCCATCTTTCTTTCTTCTTTCTTTTCTTGTGGGCACTGATTGCTATGAACTTCCCTCATATGACTGCTTTTGCTATGTCCCAAAGGTTATAAAAACTCATTTGTTCCGGGACCAGCAGTTAGCGTAATGGCTATGTTGCTGGACTCCCATGTAGTCGACTGCGGTTCGCGTCCCAGATCCGGTGGCTTAAAACTTAGGCTGGGCGCGTGTGCGTGCATGCCCAAGATCCCAAGAGGAGAATGGAGGAGAAGGGATTGCAGTGTGGCCATCCCCCCTGGGAGGGGTGATTTCTCGCTTTCTGTCTCTCTGTCTCTCTCTGTCTGTCTGGCGAGCACACACGCCCTATAGCAAAAAAACTCTCAAAAACAAAACAAAAAACTCATTTGTTCATTATCATTGGTTTCACTGAATCTTTTGGTGTCAATCTTAATTTTTTCAGTGGTTTTGAAGTCATTCAGGAGTAGGTTGTTTAATTTCCATGTGTTTGTATATTTTTGAGAGTTCTTTCTGTAGTTGATTTCAAGTTTTATTCCATTGTGGTCAGAAAAAATGCAAGATATAGTTTTTTTTTGAGAGGTTTTTTGCTATAGGGCACGTGTGCTCTCCAGACAGAGAGAGACAGAGAGATAGAAACCGAGACATCACTCCCCCATGGGGGATGGCCACGCCGCAATCCCTTCTCCTCCATTCTCCTCTTGGGATCTTGGGCACGCACGCACATGCACCCGGTGTGAGTTTAAGCCACCGGGTCCGGGACTTGAACTGCGGTCGACTACGTGGGAGTCCAGCGACATAGCCATTACGCTAACTGCTGGTACCAAGATATAGTTTTTATACCTCAGTATGTATACCTTTATAACTGGCTTCCTTCACAACTTAATTTTTTTAGATAAATAGTTCGTTCCTTATTATTGCTGAGTAGCATTCCATTACATTAATATACCACAGTTTGTTTATCCATTCTCTTGTTAATAGAAATTTGAATTATTTCTAGTGAAATGAATAAAATGCCTGTAAAAATTCTTACATGTGTCTTTAGATGGACACATGCTCTTGTTTCTCTTGGGCATATAATTAGGAATGGGTTCATTGGGTTATAGGATAGACACATGTTTAATTTCAGTAGTTCCTGTCAAGTGTTTCTCCAAAGTGGTTTTTATCAATTTATACTCACACTCACAATGAATGAGAGTTGCTTTTTCCCCATCAGTACTTGGTGTTAGGTTTTTCAATTTTTGTCTTCCTAGTGGCTATATAGCAAAAAAAAATTTTTTAAAGAAAGATGAATTATATACTAAGTGAAAGTTGGATTAGGTGGGAGAGGAGACCAGACATAGGTCAACTAGTTACAAATCTGTTATTCCAATGCCAATAAGAGGATGCCTTAGGAGCCTTGGGAAGGAAAAGTTTGAACTGCATGACTTTACAGAGATTGGCAGAGGCTCAGAGCTCAGTTCTTGTATGTCTTTTCATATGATTATTATTTATTTATTTCTTCCATGAATGAGAAAGACAGAGTTATAGCGTTGACAATAGGGTCTTGAGGTTGTGATACACCATCAGCCTCAACTAGCTCTGGATCATGGGTAAATGCATGCCAGGAATACTCAGGGAGGTCTCTCGACTTGATTAGCAAACCCTTGCATGTGGGATTGACTCACAGAACATCACATTTTACTGCTACACTACTGTCTTGCCTCTTTATGTTTTTTTCTAGCTAGAAAAAAACTTTCAGCATTTAAGTCACTTGCTATTAACTGTAGCCAGAGGGATGGGGTCACCTGTAATTAATCTTCCTGAGAGAGATCTTATTGTATTGCGGACACTGCAAATATTTGCAGAAATTTACTAGAAGAGCCTGAAGTGAATTTCAGAAATGAGAGGGTTTGCTATGGGTTAAATGAATTGCCTCATGAGGATTTTTAAAGCACTTTTCTGTTTGCTCCTTGGCTTGAGGACCTGGTGATAAGGTTGCTTCATTTTTCTCTCTCCCTCCTTCCTTCTTTCCTTCCATTGGTCCATCAGTGATTAAACATTTGCTGAGGGGCCTACTCTGTGCCAAGCCCTGGCTGGGTGCCACGGTGAATCCAAAAATGAATTTGACATGTTCCAGTCCTCTAGGAGTTTGGTGCATTCAGTAAAGGGTTGATCACATACACACACATATACACACAAAACACAATACCAGGCAATGCCATGTAAATCTTCACTGTCTTGTGTCTGTGACAACCCTTCTCCCATTCTACCACTCAGAACTCTCCAATGAAAGGAGTGAGTTCTTCAGTAATGAAATAAAGGCTGAGTGGATAGCAGGAAAAGTTCCTGTTTAAGGTGACACTTGGGTTAAGCCAAAGATGGGTAAGATTTCTATAGCAGCGATGAGGGAAGTGCATGAAAATAATAAGGAACAATCTTAGTAAATGTATAGAGAGGCAAAATTTAGGGTACAGTGAAAGAACTAAAAATAGAATTCAGTCAGAACACAGAGTGTATGGAGAGGAGCAGTGGCATATCAAGTAGGAAGGGAGAATGGACTGAGGGTCAGAGTAGAGCCCCTTTGCAAATTTTATTTGATGGGTGATAGGGAACCGTTGAAGATTTCTGGTGAACGCAATATAATCGAGCTGCTTTTTGCAAAGATTATTCAGACAGTGATAAATTTTAAGACTGAAGGAAGAATAATGTTTTAGGAGGCTTTTGTAATAGTCTAGGGAAGGATTAATGAGGGCATATACTAGATTGTCTGGGATAGGAAAGAAAGAATAGATAATATAAGGAATAATTGAGAAAAAAAGAGCGTTGAGAGAGAAAAAGGAGGGAAGAAGGCAGAACAGAAACAACTGTTTTCTCTTTCATAATGCTGTATTTTGAAAGTCAGCCAGACTTTGCAGGAAGTAGATGAGGGTGTTGACCAGGAGTATATTCCCATTAGGAAGAGTAGTCTAGCTGTGGGTAACATGTCAGGTGGAACCCAGAGTAGAATATTCCACTGTGTTCAATATAGAATCCTGAAGACACAAAATCCAGTCAAAGCCTGACGTCCCATTACTTGACTCCAAGCTTTGCTCCTTGCTATATAGGGTGCACGTGCTTGCTGGAGAGAGACAGAAAGAGGAAGAGAGAGAGGGAAAGTGAGAAATCACTCCCCCAGAGGAGTTGGCTATGTCACAAACCCCTTTCTTCATTATCCTTTTGGGATTCTGGGCATCAATGCACATACACCTAGCATGATTTTCAAGCTGCCAGGTCTGGGACTTAAACCACAAAGTTGGTGATATGGGATCCGCTGCCTTAACTCCCATGCCAACTGCTGACTAAGCTTTAATGCTGCCACTACATCTCATTCCAGCCTTTCATTGTCAAACTTCTAGAAAAAGGTCCATGTTCTCACTGCAGTCTTTCTTTACTTCCTACTCACTCAGCTCTGGCTGATCTGATTCTCCCCTCCTTCACCGCAAACAAACACACACTGCTCATTAAGTCACCATGTTGCCAGAGTTTGTGGCTATTCTTTCTGGTGGGAGTTTAACCTGCAGATTCAACCATGCCCAACATCATTGGCCACATACCCTACTGAAAATATTCTCCCATCTTGGATTCTATGAACCCACTTTTCCTAGTTTTCCTATTGTTTCTCTGGCTACTCCTGTTCAGTCTTCTTTTCTAGCTCATTCTCTTTGGTTAGTCCATTATGTGTTGGAGATTTTAGGCCTTCTTTTGTTTTTATCCTATGGTCTTTCTCTAAGTAACCCCATTAGATATGTCTAACTTCTGTTTTTCCAAAAACAATTAACTTTTAAAAATTCATTTATTTCCATAAGCAAGAGAGACACAGAGAGATAAAGGGGGAGTGACAGCACCTCCAACAGGATCTGACACTGCAATCCACCCCAAGGCTCAGTCATAAATCTTGAGCACATACGTGCCTGGTATACTCAAGGAGGTCCCTGGATGGGAACCTGGAACCTTCCAATGTGGGTTAACTTTGCAGAATGCTGTTCTGTGCCATGGTCCAGCCCCTTCTGTTTTTATCTATATGCTAATGGTGCCTAAATTTCTACCTCCAGTCTAGACACCTCTGTTGAGCAGCAGACCTGTAAATCCAATTTTACTTGTCCACTTGAATGTTCCCAAAGCAGCTCTAACTCAGCATGTGTAAAACTGAATTTATGTCCTCTTCCATCCAACAGGATTCCTCTTTATTATAAGTGGCACCACCAGCTATTTATATATACATTTCAGAAGCTAGAGAAACAGTCTTGACCATTCTTCCTCCCTTAATTCTTCATAGCAAATCAATTAATTTCATGTTGCTTTTACTTCCTAAAGTATTTCTCAAACCCATTCATTTTTTTCCCACTGAAGTCTAAGCTACCAAAAACTCTCATCTTGACCACAATGATGAACTCAACCTAACTCTGAGCCTACTCTGCCTTCCACTTCAATACTTCCTCCACCAGGGAGCCAGCAAAAACCTTTCTAGGCTTAAATAGAATCATCTTCTTAAAAGGCTTTGGTGGTTTTCCATTGTTCGCAGAGCAAAGACCAAAATGTTCATCTGTCCTTGAGTGTCCTAAAAGGGCTTGCTTACTGTCCTCTTCAGCATTACCCTTTCCAACCTTTCCTCCTTTCCCCTTCCTAAGCTCCAGCCACTCAAACTGTTTCTCTGTCGCTCCAACCCCTCAAACTCACTCCTTCAATAGGACCTCTCGGTGGAAGATTGCCTGGAAGAATCATCTCCAACCCTCCTCTACCCAGCTGATTTCTAATTATGGCCTGAATCTCAGATTAAATACTACTTGCCCAGGGAAGCCTTTTTTGATGCCTTTATTTAAATCATTCTAAATTATTTGTTATATGTTCCTCTAGCACTGGGTACCTTTCCTTGTGCTCCCTTTGTACAGCTTATAACGACCCATGTATTACTGTGATGATTTGATTAAGGTTTGTCTACCCCACAAGAATTTAAGTCCTATGAAGTTAAGAACAGTGTCAGTTTTTACTTGCCCTTGTCTTGCTGGCATGACTGGTAATTTCTGAAGCAGAGTAAGCATTCATTAAATATATGCTGAGTAAATAAATAAGCAAATAGGTTGAATTAAGCTATATTATACTGTGTCACATGGAGTGGTGTTGAAGAAGCCTTCAGTGTACGTAGCAGTTTCTCTGTTAATAATGTCGGCTGAGATGGTAATAAATATTCTAAGAGGTTGAAAGTTGGTGATCCTGAGCAATATATATCCTGGTAGAAATGTTGAGCTGGCTTACACAACATTCTGAGGAAATATTGAGCTGTATGGAAAGATTTCAAAATGTATATATTTCATGTGAAAATCTGAATTTCTGACTTTTCCTGAAGTAAGCTTTGGTATCACTGGGCCAACATTTTCTTGGAGCAGTGATTGGCTAGAGTTGGATAGGGACGGCCCTATTTTCATGGGAGCATTAGCTTTTCAACTCACTTTTGTTACCACATAGCCTCCTTCACTCATTTAATTACCTGCCTGGTTCACAGAGGCATATACTTTGTTGATTTTAAGCTTTATTATTATTATTATTATTATTATGAATCATTGGACTCGGCTAATAGAGTAGCCCAATAAAATCCCTAAATTATCTCCATGAAACACCATTCATTTACTTTCCTTAATTATTTATTTTTGTTTGTTCTCAGGTTTTGGCATGTGGTGTGTGCATGTGCTGGAGACAGACAGAGAAAAGGAAAGTGAGATATCATACCCAAGGGCAGATGGCCATTCTGCCATCCTTTCTCTTCCAGTCTTCTCTTAGGATTTTGGACACATGCACATGAACCTGGTATGATTTTCAAGCCACCAGATCTGAACCTCAAATTGCCATCAGCCATGTGGCAGTCCAGAACCTTAACCACCATGGTGGCCCCTCCTTAATTCTTTTTGCAAAAAAACTCTTTCTTTCTTTTATGAGTGTAAGAGGCTGAGAAAGATAGAGAGACAGCACCCTCAACAGAGTTTTACACCAAAATCACCTCCACAGCATTCCCAGCCAATCAGGATCATGGATATGTACATTTGGCACGTACAAGTCAACTGGGAACCCGAACCTGCAGTCTTCGATACAGATCCAATATCACTGAGCTGTGCATTACTGTTGTACCACCAGCTGCCCTCTTTTCCTTAATTCTTAGGAGGAATTAAGTATTAGGAATTCTTACAAATGCAGATTTGTTTTTTTATCTAATCCTTTCGTTTCAGAGATGAAAAAGCTGAGGGCTAGAGTAAGTAATGACTTGTACAGGCTCATGGTGGCACTTTTTTTGTCTTTTGGCTGGGGCAGTTAGAAAAATCAAAGAAAAAAATATTTATAGAAATGTATTCCTTTATAACTTGCTATTTTAATTTTTATCTTCTTAAATCTATAAGAATTAATTTAGATACACTAATTGATCTAAATCTTAAGTTGAACTCATTATTTTTTATGTTATTTATTTGAATTTGGCCATACTGATGGCTGTATAGACATAGTTGTGTTGTAATAGTAGAAGTAACAACAGTCTGTGTGAAAATGCAGATTTACAATACTGGAATAATAGTTTCCTTCTATAAAGCTTGCTAACTTTTTTGTCTGTTCTTTTGTGCTTTTTGTTTGTTTGTTTGTTTCTGTTTTTGATTCCAGTTTTATTTATCTTTTATTTACTATTCTTTTTAGAGAGAGATTTTTGCTATAGGGCATACACACTTGCCAGAGACACAGAGAGAGACAGAGAGAAAGAGAAAGTAAGAAACCACCCCACAAGGGGGATGGCCATAGTGCAATTTGTTCTCTTCCATTCTCCTCTTGGGATTTTTGGACACACACACACACACACACACATACACACACACACACGCCCAGCATGAGTTTCAAGCTGCCAGGTCCAGGACTTGAACTGTGGTCAATCATGTAGGAGTCCAGTACCTTAACCAATACACTACTTGCTGTCTCCTCCAGTTTTAATTTTAGCTTTTAAAAAGGCATGGTAAAATATACAAATATAGCGATAAAATATTTTTGCTATGACCATTAAAAAATTTTTGCTAGAGGGCATGTGTGCTTCCTGGAGATATACAGAAAGGCAGAGAGATGGAAAGTGAGAAAACATCCTTTCCCATAACGGAAAATAGCCATGCTGCAATCCCTTCTCCTATATCTCTCCCTCCTTTCAGGACTTGGGGCATGCACACAGTGCCTGGTGTGTTTTTCAAGCCACCAGGTCAGAAACTTGAACTACACAGTTGGCTATGTGGGATCTAGCTGCCTTAAACACCAAGCCATAGGGCCATAGACTGGACCCTCTATAACCACTGTGTACAATTCAGTGACATTAAGTGCATTCACAATGCTATACAACTATCATCTCTATCTAGTTTCATAAATTTTTCACCTCCCCAAATGAAATGGATACCCTGTATCCATATCCCAAGTTCTGATACTACCTCCAGCCACTGGCATACACTAATCTACTTTCTGCCTCTGATTTGCCTATTCCAGACACTTCCTAAGAATGGAATCATACAATATGTGACCCTTTGAGTCTGACTTCTTTTACTAAGCATGTTTTCAAGGTTCATCCATGTTGCAGCATGTATCAGTATGTCATTCCTTTTTACAGATGAATGATAGTTCATTGTATGGATAAACTACATTTTTGTGAATCCATTCCTCACTGATGACACTTAGGCTCTTTCCATTTTTGGCTATTGTGAATAAGGCTTCTATGAACACTCATGTACAAGTTTTCTATTCTATTTTTTTAAAAGTTTATATTTCAGAATAATTTCTAAAAGGCTGCTTATTGATTGTAAATAAAGTTTAAGAAGGAGTTGGCAGGTCAACCATGTGTCAATTTCTACTGACTTCTCTTCTGTATCTCTGAATCTTGTTTGAAGTTGTGTGTGTGTGTGTATGTGTGTGTATTATATTTAGGTTTTTGCCATACGGTGCATGGAGAGAGACAGAGAGAAAGAAAGTGAGAAATCACCACCACCCCCCCCAGGGATGGCCATGCCAAAATCCCTTCTCCTCTGTTCTCCTATTGAAATTTTGGGCATGCATGCACAAGTGCCCAGCTTGATTTTCAAGTTTCCAGATCCAGGACTTGAACTGTGGTTGGCCACGTGGGAGTCCAGCACCTTAACCTGCTGGCCCCCAAATTGCAGAAATACTTACAGGCAAGACATAGTGGCTCATTTTCAGAAGGCATCTACCTGGAAAACACTAGGTGCTTTAACAAATGACAATGAAGAAACTGAACTAAGTGATGTGGTCATTGTAGACTCTCAAACTTTATGGGGGAAAATATAGATTTTATTTATTAAGCAATCTACAAATGAGCAGCTTAGCTCTGAGTCAAGGTACATTTGTCGAGCTTTTCACTTTCATTCAACAAACATGTATTGAATGCCTGTAAGCCTGATCTATGTATGAACAAAGCTTAGAGTCTAGAGAGAAAATGTGGATATTAATTAAGTAAATACATATGTAATTACAAATTGTCCTTGAAGAAAATATGTAAGGAGAATGAAAGAGCCTAACAGGGCTACCTGCTCTATTCTCGAGGCTATGACAAGATCTTGCTGAAGAAGTGACTTTTGAGCTGTGTAGGAGCTAATTAGCTGTGCAAATAAGTATTGAGTACCTTATCTATGCCACTTACTGCTTTAAATGCTTTGGCTTCAAGGATTAAAAAGAAGGGGTCTCTGCACAAAAGTTCTGTGTTCCTCAGACACGTTGGTAAACTGCCTAATATCAACCTCTTTATCAATTAATGATAAAGGAAGGGCTCCTGGTTGGAACCCACTCATTTTCCTGGAAGTTTTCAGGGGATCTCTCTGGAACAGGCTCAGTATAGGTGGATTAACTTTGATAAGAAAGTTTCCAATCATTCAGTTGTGATTCAGGTTTAATGTTCTGATAGCCTCATTGAGGAGCAGAGACTCTAAGTTGGTAGTGAAATCAACTTCCTCCAGGAGGTAAATAGCTGATTCCAGCACATTTTCTTGGACAACTGTCAACTTAGTACATCTTAAAACTTACCCTCCAGACTCTGCCCTGTTGGAGCTCATACTCTTATTCAGCAATCTGTTCCTCAAAATTAAGCCAAGGATGATTGCTTAAATATTGGGATATTGGACAATATGTATAGTTCTCACACTAATAAGAACTTTTCTGGGCTGGAAGAAAAGCTCTGACCAATAAAGACACATTTTCTTTGCAATGAGGGCTTATGCTGGGTAGTATCATAGGCCTGCTGAGCAGCATAATGAGAAATGACTTGAATAATGAGAAACGACAGGCTGTTTGGTCAACAATGAAATGGGGTCAATTAGAATGTCAGATAATGCTAATCTGCGTTGTTTAAAATAGATGGGGGGTGAAACATACCATTCTCATGGAATAGTGCCTTTCGTGGGAGATCAGTTGCTAAATGATTTTACATCTGTCAGTGTCTGCTCTGAATTGCAGATCTTGCTCCTGGTACTAAAATATTAGGGCTCTTCTTATAGAAATGTTATTATTTGAGCATATGATTGCTCTTTTAGGGCCAAATATTATATTGTTTTTGTCTTTTTATTTCAGAGATTTTTTTTCTTTTTTCTCATTTTCTTTCTTTTTCTTTTTTTTTTCTTCTTTCTTTCTTTTTTTCTTTTTTCTTTCTTTCTTTTTGACAGAGTTTTGCTATGTCATGATTCTACTGCCGCATTACCTCATCCTCTGGAACAGCTGGGAATTCAGGAGCATGACACAAGCTGAGCAGGTGAGAAAGTCATTTTCTAGGTCCTATGTCTATTACATGGTTCTAGCAGAATCCCTGTGGCCTTGGCTGGTTGGAGATGCCTGGAGTTTTTTCAACAACAACAACAACAACAACAACAAAAAAAAAAAGAAAAGTGTGCTTAATTGACAAAAAAAAAATGAGACGCTATTTGCTGATGATAAGGTATAGAGTAATATCTTTGTCTTGACTGACATGCATGGTATTTGCACTAGAAAAAGAAATGTACACTGTAAAGATGTGATTAAATGTAAATAAATAAATAAAAATTTATTTAAAAAAAAGAGTCTGCTGGGGCCAGCATATGGCATAATGGTTACGTCACTGGACTCTCACATGACCAAACACAGTTTGAGTTCCTGACACAGTGGCTTGTAACTCATGCTAGGCATGTGTGCACGCATGCCCAAGATTCCAGGAGGAGAATGTAGGAGAAGTGATTGCAGTGTGGCCATCCCCGTGGAGGGTGATTTCTCACTTTCCCTCTCATTGTGTCTGTCTTTGTCTCTCTCCAGCAAGCAGATGTGCCTTAAGGCAAAAACCTCCTAAAAAATGAAAGATTCTCCTAAGCCGTGGAGTACAAAGGGCAGCCAGGAAAGAGCACACATCTTGGTCAAGAAGGTTTTAGAGAAACAAAGTCTATAGATGGAAAGCAAGTGAATATTACAGAATCAAAACAAACAAAAACACTTCATATAGAGAAAAACTGGAAGGAAATAACAGAAGTAATATGCAGGATCTTCAGAAAATCTATGGAAAATGCATATTATGAAAAAACTATGTGTGGATTTCAAAATTTCTAGCACCAAAATAAATTTGTACTTTAATTCCATATCCCACAAACTTTTTGGAGTTCTCTTATATTATATAATTTTGAGTATTGTTTTCTTTCCTAATTTTTCTGTGATGTGGTTATAAGTTTTTTTCATTTAAGAGGAAGTAATTTCAGCAGATTGCAGTGTGGGTATATGTGTTTATGGGGATGGAAGTTGTTGATCAAGCCCTGAAGTTGTAGTCAAGGACTCTGCGTTCAACCTCAGCTGGTACTAACTGCATATGGAATTGTAGGCTAGTTATTTAACCTCTCCATGACTTGGTTTCTCCATGTTAAGAACCGAAAACTAATATAAATTCCTGATCTTGTGATTGACAGTATTAGGACAGGATATATTTTCCTGTATTCATTTTAAAAATACTGAGAACAAGCAAACTGATTCAAGACACTTGTTCCTAGAAGATAAGACTATTAACCAACTAAGATAACTCATATACAAAGACTAACAGCTTACCTCAAAAGACATGTGTAAGCCCCTCCTTTTGCTGTGCCCACCAATTCAAAACTATTATGTCATAATTCAGCCTAGTCCTAGTTTCCCACCTTGTGAAACCCACCTTACAATCACCAACTCAGGCCCTAATACTGTGTAATGCCCCTCTCCAATTTACCCCTTGTGAGACACTACTAAGATTGTCAAGATGGTATTCTCCCTTATCAGAATGAATCTGATAAACTGCTTTGTGTGGTAACAGATTTTCTGGGAGTGTTTTGAGGACTTGACAATATGTAAAAGGCTGGTTGGACTCTGTACTTTTGGAAGTCCCTTCTATCTCTCACTTTCTCAGATTCATGCTGGTGACATTTTCTTCTTCTTGGCTCTCTTTCATCCATGGATTCAACCACTTTTACAAACCTTTTTTTCATGGTCTCTTTTTTTTTTTCTTTTACCCTCTTTAACTTGGAATTGCAATCTAAGCAGGGCATTTCAGAGGAACAGCCATGAGCAGGTTCCAGATAAAATTAAGAAGCTGAAAAATAGATGGTGGTAATGGTTGTAAAACAATGTGAATGTACTTAATACCATAAAACTACACACTTAAAAATGGTTAAAATGATAAACTTTATGTTATGTTTGTTGTACTACAACTGAAAAAAAAAAAAAGAAGTTAAAGGCAACTCCCTCCTTGCAATATTTGTACAGGTACCACAGGATCTCAGAAAAGGGTTGCCAGAAACTGTTCCTCCCTCTAGATTAAAAGACATACATAAAATGTACAAGGTTCAGTGCCCTAGGATAAGGAAGGGTTCTGAGTGTCCAGCATCCTCCTCTGTCTCTTCTTTCTCCTCTGCCTCTTCCTCCTTCTTCTCTTCTCTTTCTTCTGCTCTTTCTCCTCCTCCTCCTCCTTGGAAGAGACGGGAAGGCAGCTCTTCATATTTAACTAGATTTTAGACTTCCCAGTATTAGGACAGCATGGGTTCAGGAATGTCTTGGTTAAGTATTCCCCTCTATTCTGACCCCATTTTTTGCATGAACAGATCAGAGTATGGTAATTAGAGGGTAAAATTATGGTTGTACCAATGCTAAATTTAGGGAGAAGGTGTATAGAGCTTGAGGAGAGGAAGGAGAGGTAGATGTCATCAGCAATGGCACAACCAGGATATTTGAATATCAGTTTGTCTTTGACAATGTAAGGATAAGGAATACATAGGATATTTTATGTATATATAAGTTTGGTAAATATGTGTTTCTAGCTTTTATTATAAAACCCATCAAGAACCCATCCAGGGTCAACTATATGATTTAGGGGCTCAATGAAAAGTGAAAACACAAGATTCTTTTTCAAGAAGCAGGAAGAAAAATGCCATTGAAGGTTTAAAATATAAACCATTTTCCTTTCTTGCCTGGTCTCTCTCTTGAGTTTTACTTTTTTTTTTTTTTTTGAGAGAGAGACTTTTGCTATAGGGAACGAGCACTTTCCAGAGGGATAGAGAGAGGGACAGAGAGACAGAAAATGAGAAATAACCCTTCAGGGGTGATGGCTACACCACAGTCCCTTCTCATCCATTCTCTTCTTGGGATCTTGTATGCACACACATGTGCGTGGTGTGAGTTTAAGCCATCAAATACGGGACTCAAACCACAGTCAACTACATGGGAGTCCAGTGATGTAACCATTATGTCATCTGCTGGTCTCAATATTAACTTGAATTTTACCATTCATCTTTATATTATATTCATCTTTATATTTATATTATATTCATCTTTATATTGTGCAATGATAGTTTTAAGAGCAAATATAAGAACATTTAAATCATATGTGGAATCATTAAGTGACACAATTTGTATTTTGTAGTTTGTGTATGTATTTCATTCCATTCTAACAGAACCATAGAAATTTTGCACAAAGAAAACCATTTTTATTTCAGTTTCTAATGCAAATATATTTTACCAGCATGCTCTGCCTTTCACTTACTGATGAGTAAAGAAGGGATGAAAGGAAAGGAAAAGAAAGGAAAGGGTTTGCCTTTCCTTTTATGTTGTTATTTTCTATATAAATGGTTGGTTAATACAGAGAAGTAATGTCAGTAGAAAAAAATATGATAGAGGACCAGCAGTTGGCGTAATGGCTGTGTTGCTGGACTCCCATGTAGTTGACTGCAGTTTGGGTCGTGGACCCTGTGGCTTAAACTCACGCTGGGGGAGGGTGCATGCGTGCCCAAGATCCCGAGAGGTGAATGGAGGAGAAGGATTGTGGTGTGGCCATCCTCCGAAGGTTTGTGGTGGGGCCCTCCCCCCCGGGGGGGGGGGGGGGGGGTGATTTCTCACTTTCTGTCTCTCTGTTTCTTTCTGGCGAGTGCACGTGTCCTATAGCAAAAACCTCTCCAAAAAAAGAAAAAAATATGATAGAGTCCCTTGGACTTTCGTGTTTCTTAGAATGTCACTGTTTTCTTTCTGTGTTCAAAGCAAATTCTAGATTGTAGAAAACATGACGTTTTAGGATAAGATGTGGTCTCACTATGTCATTATATTCCTGCCACAACCTCTTGAGTACTACAAGTGCATGTCACTGTGTCTGACTTTTAGAATTGGCCAGGAATTGAACTCAGGTCTCTCATGTGGTTTCAGCCTGCTAAATAGCAGCCTCAACCAGTGTGTAACACCAAAACTGGGCCTACTTTATACTAGGTTTTGGATATCATTGAACCTCTTTGCCTCATAGTTCCATTAGAATTCCATGCTCCTGTGGCATCACAAAAGTTGTACCTGGTAGGGAAAACTCCGAGATGTGTTCTATTTTTGTTTCACAGAATTTGCTAGAGGAATTTAACTTTATTAATTAGATGCCTTCCATTCCCCTGGCTCACTTTCTCCTCTCCTACTGGTACTTCCTGGGACTCTCCCAAATAAATAAGTGGGACTTGAAGCCTGTGTTCTAGCCTTTCTGCTGCTATAACTGAATACTACAGACTGGGTAATTTATAAACAATAAAGTTTATTTAGCTCATGGCTCTGTAGGCTAAGTCTAAAAGCATGGTGCTGTTATCTAGTGAAGGAGCACCCAAGATAGGAAGAGAATGCTCCTTTAAAGCAAGTCTACTCTGCCAATAACTAATCCACTTTCGTGGTAAACCATTAATACATTCTTGAGGGCAGAGCACTTCTGACTTAGTTACCTCTCAAAGGCCCCACCTCCCAATATCGTCCCAATAGCAATTAAGTTTCTTTTTTTTTTTAAAAGAATGATTTCACTTAAATGGATTTATCTATCTATATCTATCTATCTATCTATCATCTATCTATATCTGTCTATTTTAATTTGACCAGAGAGGGACAGAATAAGAAACAGAAAGAGGGAAAGTGAGAAAGCAAGCCGCCAATTCCAAGACTTCAACCATGGTCGGCCATGTTGGAGTCCAGCGGCCTTAACCACTATGCCACCTGCCGGCCCGAGCAATTAAGTTTCAACATGAGTTGTGTTTTTTTGGGGGGGGGGGAGTGGCAATACTCAAACCATAGCACTTTGCTGTCAGCATCTGCTTCCGGGGGAGCCAGGCATAAAACAGACCCTTTGTAATCAAAATGGCAAGAAAACAAAAGACTCTACCTTATCTGCTGGGGGCAGTATGGGAATGCTTCTTCATTTTTCAGCAGCTTAGAAAAAGCCAGCTGAATGAATGACTGCTAGCTGAAGGGTATCTTGGTGCTCCTGGTGTGACTGAGCACTCCAGGTCTCAGTGCAGTCACAAGGAAATCAGCTTGCCTTAGCGGGGAGCTCTAGCAGGGCTATTTTCTTTTCTTTTTTCTTTTAATTTTTTAAAATATACATTCAATGATATTTTAGCTTACAAAGTGAACATTTCAATATGTGAACATTTCTCCCCAGTTCAGTTGATCAAAATATCTTCCATCTATAACACCACACTGTCTGCAGTTGGCCGGGTAAAGGGCAGAGCTGCCTGGAGTCTAGGGGAAACCTTGGGGCCCCTGCAGTTCTGTGAAGTCTCAGTTGCACTTTCAAATGCAGCATGGAGTGCTGTAAGACTTTTAAAGTTATGAAGACTGCAAGTCTCAGTCTCTACCTTCTAGTAGTTTATAATACTGAGGAGTAGAATAAGACAGGTGTTCAAATATTTGCCATCCATGGAGAAAGGGATTAGGAGCAATTAAGACTATTCTGTGATTTACATGTTGACCATGAAAGGTTTTGTTAAACATCTGACTGTTAACTTGAGGCAATTGGGAATGAATGGGGACAAAGATTGCTTTCACTAAATGGCACTGTTATAGAAAAAGTAACTTATCAGTCATAGAAAACAGAAGTTACAAAGGTTCATATCCTAAAGTCCCACATAAAATAATTTGTAATGACCAAATGGCACAAATGCAGATTGAGATATATATTCCTGAGTATATATATATATACTCAGGAGCTTTTATTTTAGGCGAGTAGGTTAAAGAAAGCTGTATTAGTTTAAATTATTGTTATTATTCATAACAATAATTTGAGTTTGTACAGTACCTTTCCTCGGAAGGGCTTGAGGAATTTCACATATATTATCCTTTTATCTTTTATAGCATTCCAGTGGGAATATGTATTGTTAACTTTTGTTTTTTTAGAAAGTGTATTTCTTTCTTTTATGAGAGAGAAAGACAGGGAGAACAGAGAGAGATAAGCACCTTCAACATTACCTCACACAATGACACACACGATGACGCATAATGACATATCCCCTCCAGGCTTTCCTAGGCTTCCAGGGTCAAAGGCAGTCACACATGTGCGTGGTGCGTACAGGTCGACCAGTGTGTACAGGAATTGAACCCAAATTTTCCATGTAGCTTCCAGCATTGCAGAGCTTAGTGCCACTACTGTGCCATGGTGGCTGAGCCATGTATTATTAACTTTCTATTGCCATGGGACTACATTTTTGCAAATTCTTTTTCCTGGGAATGAATGGAGTGGTATCACTGCACAAGCAGATGCTGACTGAAAGTCACTTACAACTTGCTACCAAATGCAAATTAATTATAATCACTCAATAATTTAACTCCTTCCTTCAGGAAACCATTTTGCTTCTCTCTGCCTCAGTTTATAGGAAAATGGAGGAGCCTAGTTAATCAGCTTAGATGATATGAAATCAATCCATAACTGTGAGAAGAAAAAAAGGCAGAAAAACCTCATGCATACTTAATTACTGCATGTGGAGTTTACTAGTTATAGCTAAATATTGATACAGTATTTCAGTCGAAAAAGGTTATATAATAAACTTTTTCTGCCACCCACTTTTAAGTGGGGAAATCTCCACTTAATGGCAAATGCCTGGTTTTGGTCTTAGCTGAAAGGTAAATTTCTTTGTCAAGTCAGAGAACACTCTGTCCAATCATTATTGAATAATAGTGTTTAAATCCCATTCCTACTGTGCCCAAGAGGAAAATTTAGATACGGTTTTTCTCATTAACTTGAAACACTACAAAGTTCATCCATGACTTCTTCTCTATAAATTACTCTCTACTAAGGTTTGCCAGAAAAAAAGAAAAATTTTATTTCCAAGTCATATCTGAAGAGTCGCAGGAAGTCTCTGAGCAGCTTTGCAGAACTCTGGCAGTCTTTGTTATTTCTGGGCTTGAGGATATGGGTGCTTAAAAATGGGGTGCTCATGTTGGCTGGGGTGGAGAATCACCCTTCCTTTTCCCTCATAGTCTGCATGTCTTTCTGGCTTCAGTGTGTGTTGAGGCCTTCAGGATATTGGTAAACACCTCATTAAACATTCAAAACAGAGCCTCTCACTTAAACATTCTAAAAAAATCTGGGTCAAGAGAACCTTTTTAATCCTGAAATAGTGTCAGGCTTTACAGTTTGAATTTAGGGCCACAATTTCAAGAATTTAATTGTTGTGTCTCCACTCTGCAGAAATTTTCTTCAGTTTTACAAATCCCTCTTGTGTTGGAAAGGCATGCCAAAATGACAGAAATGGCCACCCTATGAAATACAGCGGAGGAAACTCTGTTCCCCCAGGAAGGCTTACTGATTGTCTTGTTGTCTGTTTGAACATGGGTAGGACTGTTTGTTGATCTCAGCTCAACCAGTTCTCATATAACTTATTAATGTAGGTGTCATGCTTCCAATCTCATATCAGGGCTCATCCTGTACTTGGTCAGAAAATTGTCAACAGTTATATTCAACCTCTTTCTAGACTTTAAATAGGTAACTTTATAAGTGTTATATATTTTTTTGGTAACCTCACAGTCATACATAAAAATAATTAACTGAATTTGGCTTCTTTTAGTTCTTTTGATTCAACAGAACTGTTTTCTGTGTATAAATCCCTTCCTGTAATCAAATCCATCTGGCCATCTCTTGTAGCCTCTGAACTCCCAACAGCTACTCAAACTGTAAATAAAGGGTCCATGTATACTTAAACAATTCTTTTCTGTTGCCAAGAAACATGTGCTTTATACAAACCATAAAAATAGAGCATGTGGAAAAGTAGCTAAGGTAAAAAGGAAGAGAAATAGGTATGTTGGTGTTTGGAACATGGTAGGTACACTCTAAATACGTAGTGAAATTAAAGACATAGTCTTCCACAATAGTCAGGCTTTTCTTTAGCCCCTTGGTGTCAGAAGTGTGAGTTATGCTAGAATGGTGGTAAATAGGTCAGAAGAATGGGTGACAATATGTAGGCTAACAAATTTTTTTTTCATGTGCAGTAAAGACTTTCTATATATTATTTCTTTAGTTTGCATAGGACCCATGACAATCCCAAGAGCTTCATGAGTGCCTATTGTGTACCAGGTATGGCACACATTCCAGCGGGATCATGGGCAAGACATAGGATGCAGATATTGTATACCTGAAAAAAAAATATGGAGCTAAAACTGTGGCTTTGTATCAGGCTACCGTAAGGAAACACTCTCCCAGCTTGCTGTTACTCTGAGACTTTCCTACAGGGGAGCATCTCCAAGAGTTTGATGAGCTCCATGTAAGAGCATGTTTGAGTTTCTGGGCCTCTGAAATTGAGGGTCAGAACTCTAGCCCTGTTTTTCCCACCCTAAAGGATCTGATATGAGAAATTTGAAGAGTGTGTGAGAAGGCGGGAGGCAAGGAGGAGAGGACCTTACTTAAGTTGTAGCTGCCACTCCTTTCTGACTTCTTTTTTTGTCTCTTTAAACATTTATTGTAATTTATGATTTACATAAAATTATTATATATCTTTGTAGGGTATGGAATGGTCTTTAAAAGAATATATAAGGTGTGTAATAAATTGAAGATATAAACATATTCACCACCTCTGTTCAATAGTCAACATTATATTATGCTGTGAACATTTGAAAAAAAGAAATAAAATATCACTTCATGGAATGAATAAATATTGACAAGCACACTTGTGACATTTCATTAGTATAACTATTTTTAAATAATAGAAAAATTAGAGATAGCATATAATTTAAACATTATAAGCACTCTTAGCTGTTTACAGATCTCAGAATTGTGATAGAGGTAAGGACACAGTGGTGTATAAGCAAAATAAAGGGGAACTTGGTCCAGTCTGAAGATTGAGGGAAGGCTTCCTGGAGGAGGAGAGAACCTGAACTAGGTCTCAAAAGATACACTGAAGCTAGCCAGGCTCAGAAAGGGGGTAAGACCAATATGGATAGAAAATCCAACAGGGGGCCAGTTGTAGTGATACATTGGTTACACTGGAAGGTCCCTGAATCACATCCCCACATCTCCTTGCACAAGCAAGGTACATGCACTTGTGCCTATGATCCTGGCTGGCTGAGGCTGGGGGTAGGATTGTGACAAAAAGACCCTGAATTTAGGGCCTGTTGCAGGAGTCTGTCTCTCTCATAGAAAAAAAAAAAGACTAAAAAAACCCCCAGGAAATCTAACATGAACAAACACATAGAGGCCTTTGCATAGGAAAATCATGGTCTTTCAGTTTTACTGGAATGTGAGAAGTAAAATTGGGAACTGGTCACAAAGGGCCTTATATTCATTCATTCTTGTTTTTGTTCATTCAACAGATATTTATTGAGAGTCTGCAATGTGGAAAGCAGTGTTCTAGGCATTTTTGGTTACTGCAGTGAAGAAGATAAAGTTCAGTTCTCAAGGAACTTACATTCTTACTGGGGAAGGCTTGTAGACCTCACAAGGTAACTAGATATTTACCAATAGAAGAGGCATTAGGGAGCTACTGAAGGGTTTTCTTCCTTCCTTTCTTTCTTCCTTTCTTTCTTTCTTTCTTTCTTTCTTTCTTTCTTTCTTTCTTTCTTTCTTTCTTTCTTTCTTTCTTTC
>NW_006159726.1:3786970-3790732 GCF_000334495.1 Tupaia belangeri chinensis | reverse complement strand
GGCATTTCACATATATTATCCTTTTATCTTTTATAGCATTCCAGTGGGAATATGTATTGTTAACTTTTGTTTTTTTAGAAAGTGTATTTCTTTCTTTTATGAGAGAGAAAGACAGGGAGAACAGAGAGAGATAAGCACCTTCAACATTACCTCACACAATGACACACACGATGACGCATAATGACATATCCCCTCCAGGCTTTCCTAGGCTTCCAGGGTCAAAGGCAGTCACACATGTGCGTGGTGCGTACAGGTCGACCAGTGTGTACAGGAATTGAACCCAAATTTTCCATGTAGCTTCCAGCATTGCAGAGCTTAGTGCCACTACTGTGCCATGGTGGCTGAGCCATGTATTATTAACTTTCTATTGCCATGGGACTACATTTTTGCAAATTCTTTTTCCTGGGAATGAATGGAGTGGTATCACTGCACAAGCAGATGCTGACTGAAAGTCACTTACAACTTGCTACCAAATGCAAATTAATTATAATCACTCAATAATTTAACTCCTTCCTTCAGGAAACCATTTTGCTTCTCTCTGCCTCAGTTTATAGGAAAATGGAGGAGCCTAGTTAATCAGCTTAGATGATATGAAATCAATCCATAACTGTGAGAAGAAAAAAAGGCAGAAAAACCTCATGCATACTTAATTACTGCATGTGGAGTTTACTAGTTATAGCTAAATATTGATACAGTATTTCAGTCGAAAAAGGTTATATAATAAACTTTTTCTGCCACCCACTTTTAAGTGGGGAAATCTCCACTTAATGGCAAATGCCTGGTTTTGGTCTTAGCTGAAAGGTAAATTTCTTTGTCAAGTCAGAGAACACTCTGTCCAATCATTATTGAATAATAGTGTTTAAATCCCATTCCTACTGTGCCCAAGAGGAAAATTTAGATACGGTTTTTCTCATTAACTTGAAACACTACAAAGTTCATCCATGACTTCTTCTCTATAAATTACTCTCTACTAAGGTTTGCCAGAAAAAAAGAAAAATTTTATTTCCAAGTCATATCTGAAGAGTCGCAGGAAGTCTCTGAGCAGCTTTGCAGAACTCTGGCAGTCTTTGTTATTTCTGGGCTTGAGGATATGGGTGCTTAAAAATGGGGTGCTCATGTTGGCTGGGGTGGAGAATCACCCTTCCTTTTCCCTCATAGTCTGCATGTCTTTCTGGCTTCAGTGTGTGTTGAGGCCTTCAGGATATTGGTAAACACCTCATTAAACATTCAAAACAGAGCCTCTCACTTAAACATTCTAAAAAAATCTGGGTCAAGAGAACCTTTTTAATCCTGAAATAGTGTCAGGCTTTACAGTTTGAATTTAGGGCCACAATTTCAAGAATTTAATTGTTGTGTCTCCACTCTGCAGAAATTTTCTTCAGTTTTACAAATCCCTCTTGTGTTGGAAAGGCATGCCAAAATGACAGAAATGGCCACCCTATGAAATACAGCGGAGGAAACTCTGTTCCCCCAGGAAGGCTTACTGATTGTCTTGTTGTCTGTTTGAACATGGGTAGGACTGTTTGTTGATCTCAGCTCAACCAGTTCTCATATAACTTATTAATGTAGGTGTCATGCTTCCAATCTCATATCAGGGCTCATCCTGTACTTGGTCAGAAAATTGTCAACAGTTATATTCAACCTCTTTCTAGACTTTAAATAGGTAACTTTATAAGTGTTATATATTTTTTTGGTAACCTCACAGTCATACATAAAAATAATTAACTGAATTTGGCTTCTTTTAGTTCTTTTGATTCAACAGAACTGTCTCCTGTGTATAAATCCCTTCCTGTAATCAAATCCATCTGGCCATCTCTTGTAGCCTCTGAACTCCCAACAGCTACTCAAACTGTAAATAAAGGGTCCATGTATACTTAAACAATTCTTTTCTGTTGCCAAGAAACATGTGCTTTATACAAACCATAAAAATAGAGCATGTGGAAAAGTAGCTAAGGTAAAAAGGAAGAGAAATAGGTATGTTGGTGTTTGGAACATGGTAGGTACACTCTAAATACGTAGTGAAATTAAAGACATAGTCTTCCACAATAGTCAGGCTTTTCTTTAGCCCCTTGGTGTCAGAAGTGTGAGTTATGCTAGAATGGTGGTAAATAGGTCAGAAGAATGGGTGACAATATGTAGGCTAACAAATTTTTTTTTCATGTGCAGTAAAGACTTTCTATATATTATTTCTTTAGTTTGCATAGGACCCATGACAATCCCAAGAGCTTCATGAGTGCCTATTGTGTACCAGGTATGGCACACATTCCAGCGGGATCATGGGCAAGACATAGGATGCAGATATTGTATACCTGAAAAAAAAATATGGAGCTAAAACTGTGGCTTTGTATCAGGCTACCGTAAGGAAACACTCTCCCAGCTTGCTGTTACTCTGAGACTTTCCTACAGGGGAGCATCTCCAAGAGTTTGATGAGCTCCATGTAAGAGCATGTTTGAGTTTCTGGGCCTCTGCAATTGAGGATCAGAACTCTAGCCCTGTTTTTCCCACCCTAAAGGATCTGATATGAGAAATTTGAAGAGTGTGTGAGAAGGCGGGAGGCAAGGAGGAGAGGACCTTACTTAAGTTGTAGCTGCCACTCCTTTCTGACTTCTTTTTTTGTCTCTTTAAACATTTATTGTAATTTATGATTTACATAAAATTATTATATATCTTTGTAGGGTATGGAATGGTCTTTAAAAGAATATATAAGGTGTGTAATAAATTGAAGATATAAACATATTCACCACCTCTGTTCAATAGTCAACATTATATTATGCTGTGAACATTTGAAAAAAAGAAATAAAATATCACTTCATGGAATGAATAAATATTGACAAGCACACTTGTGACATTTCATTAGTATAACTATTTTTAAATAATAGAAAAATTAGAGATAGCATATAATTTAAACATTATAAGCACTCTTAGCTGTTTACAGATCTCAGAATTGTGATAGAGGTAAGGACACAGTGGTGTATAAGCAAAATAAAGGGGAACTTGGTCCAGTCTGAAGATTGAGGGAAGGCTTCCTGGAGGAGGAGAGAACCTGAACTAGGTCTCAAAAGATACACTGAAGCTAGCCAGGCTCAGAAAGGGGGTAAGACCAATATGGATAGAAAATCCAACAGGGGGCCAGTTGTAGTGATACATTGGTTACACTGGAAGGTCCCTGAATCACATCCCCACATCTCCTTGCACAAGCAAGGTACATGCACTTGTGCCTATGATCCTGGCTGGCTGAGGCTGGGGGTAGGATTGTGACAAAAAGACCCTGAATCCAGGGCCTGTTGCAGGAGTCTGTCTCTCTCATAGAAAAAAAAAAAGACTAAAAAAACCCCCAGGAAATCTAACATGAACAAACACATAGAGGCCTTTGCATAGGAAAATCATGGTCTTTCAGTTTTACTGGAATGTGAGAAGTAAAATTGGGAACTGGTCACAAAGGGCCTTATATTCATTCATTCTTGTTTTTGTTCATTCAACAGATATTTATTGAGAGTCTGCAATGTGGAAAGCAGTGTTCTAGGCATTTTTGGTTACTGCAGTGAAGAAGATAAAGTTCAGTTCTCAAGGAACTTACATTCTTACTGGGGAAGGCTTGTAGACCTCACAAGGTAACTAGATATTTACCAATAGAAGAGGCATTAGGTAGCTACTGAAGGGTTTTCTTCCTTCCTTTCTTTCTTCCTTTCTTTCTTTCTTTCTTTCTTTCTTTCTTTCTTTCTTTCTTTCTTTCTTTCTTTCTTTCTTTCTTTCTTTTTCTT
>NW_006159726.1:3783816-3786743 GCF_000334495.1 Tupaia belangeri chinensis | reverse complement strand
AACTACATGGGAGTCCAGCGACATAGCCATTACGCTAACTGCTGGTCCCAAGGGTTTTAAGCAGTGAATTGACATTGGAATATTTGTGTTTTAGAAAGATCTCTCTAGTCTTGACAGATATAAGTCTAACTCCAGATACTTGGTGACTGTAACCAGATTTAAAACACAGTTGCCAGGGAAATTTTTGATGACTGGCTTATTTGAAAACAAGGGACATTTGGGTTTATAAAAGAAATAATTTATCACTGATAAAACACAAAAATGTGGATGAATTTGTCATTCTACCTCAAACTTATTCAAGATAAGAATGTCTGTTCTTTTTCTATGGGAGAAAATGGACAAAATGTCTTGAATGGTTCAATTGTTCTCATAACTAAAGTGAGAAGGTTTAAAAGTTTAGAAGATGACCTTTGAGAATTTCTTATGGCTTTATTACTTTATGATTTATGAAGTGAAAGTAATTATATTATAAACTACTGTGTACTTAAAACAGAATAAGGATGTGATCAATGTTCTGTAGACCTTGTCGTGGTAGAAGGTTTATTTTATTTTTTCCATTTTACAGAGAAACTTTTTATTTTTTTCTTACAGAGAACTTATCACAGAGTACTTGATACATAGAAGCCCTTGATATATATTATTTCTAGGGATCAGGCTGTGGCATTCAGTGGTAAGGCAACTACATCTGCATGGGAAAGTCTTGGGTTCATGTCCTGAGAACTCCCTGTGCACACTGGGTATACATGCATGGGTATATGATCTGGGCTGACAGAGATAGGGGTGGATCATGGTGCTGTCTTTCTGTCTCTCTCTCATGGAAGAAATAAAGTTTGTAGATAGATAGATAGAGGCATCAAGACTCTGTTAGTGGTATCTGTCTATGTCTCACTCAGGAAGAAAGAAAGAAACTTTTCCTAAAAAGAATATTTTGGGGAACCAGCAGTTAGCGTAATGGCTATGTCGCTGGACTCCCACGTAGTCGACCGCGGTTTGCGTCTTGGACCCGGTGGCTTAAATCTCACGCCAGGCGCGTGTGCGTGCGTGCCCAAGATCCCAAGAGGAGAATGGGGGAGAAGGGATTGCGGCATGACCATCCCCCCTGGGGGGTGATTTCTCGCTTTCTGTCTCTCTGTCTCTCTCTACAAGAGGCGCAGTTATAGAAAAAACGCTCCAAAAAAAAAAAAAAAAGAAAAAGAAAAAGAAAAAAGAAAAAAAAAGAATATTTTGGTATTTACTTGTTCAACCCTAAACTTTGGTCCTGATTGGCATTGAAAACCCTGCCCTACTAAAAGATTTGAGGTTGGTAAGTTGCTGTGTTCTAACACACAAATGAGCACTGGATTCTGTTGGAATGTAAACTAGAGACTCACAGAATTAATCTGAATTTCCCATCGTATTCTATCATGTTTAGAACTGAAATAAGATTACAGAATGTTGCCCCAGTTCCTTAGATAGACAAAGCATGACTTGCACTTGATTTAATGGTCTCCAGTTTCTAAATCCTTTGATTTGTGAGTACATCTATTTTTTGGAAACTTAAGATATTTGATTAAGTTTTTTTTTTTTTTTGAGAGGTTTTCGCTATAGGGCGCGTGCGCTCGCCAGACAGACAGAGAGACATAGAGACAGAAAGCAAGAAATCACCCCCCAGGGGGGATGGTCACGCTGTAATCCCTTCTCCTCCATTCTCCTCTCAGGATCTTGGACACGCACGCACACGCCACCTGTGTGAGTTCTAAGCCACCGGGTCCGGGACGCGAACCGCGGTCGACTATGTGGGAGTCCAGCGACATGGCCATTACGCTAACTGCTGGTTCCCCCAAGATATTTGATTAAGTTTTGTTTTGTTTGTTTTTCTCAAGTGAATTCTTTACTCATAGTGTGGCAGTGTTAGAAATGTGGCACTTTTAGAACTCTGTTCAGACTCTCAATTTCCTTCTTCCTGTGCTTGTTTTCTGAAGGGGTCACTTCCTCTCTCTGATTAGCTTTTCCTCCTGTTCTCTCTTCTCCTCTACCTTGTGATACTTCAAACCCATGTGACGTCTTTTTATTATCTTATTGGTATCTATACTGTCCAATTGTTAGGGATTCTTTAACGGGGTAAAATACATACAAAAGTAAAAAACTTCATTTTTCTTTTTTTAATTGTAAATGAATATTGAATTCTCGGTAAATGACACGATTGTCTCCAGAGATTTAAGTAGTGGGGCAGAATTGGCTGACAGAGGAAGCAAGGCAAGTCATGAGAGAGGGATTCTATTTTTACCTTCACCTTAATCCCAGTGTCTCCAAGAGGACCCATGATAAACTTCTAACCTAGCAGCCCACTCACCATTATTAATTATAAGATACAGAAATCAAGCTAGCTTTGCACATGCACACACACACACATACATCCCACAAGGATACTTCCAAAAGCTTGTGGAAAATAAAACTAAAGTACATTTTGATGCAAAATATTTTTTGAAATCGATGCACAAGTTTTTTCACAACACACATTTTCCATGAACTTTACAAAGTTTCTTCCCTCTCCTGTGTGTATATGTGTATATATATAATATATATATATATATATCACGTATAGAACATATAAAAGGACTGCTTTCTATCTATGATTGGAAGGAAAACTTCCTCTACCAACCTAGGTTCAAGTGGTGGGCCCTGGGAATTCATTGACAATAGATATATGAACAGAAGAAGTGTTTTTCACATGTATGTGCAAATACTCAGTAAGGGCTGGCTTGCTAAATAGCTGGGGGTAAGAGTTGATATACCAGCTTAACAAAAGAAGAGGTTTTAGGGCTTCAACTGGAAACTATAGAGCCTCTTTTTGGGAGTTTTCATTCTGATACTAATGGACAGTCTTCTTCCAGCTGGAAGATCTCTTCCCCAACTCCTGAATTTATGGCAGGGGGATTTATTTTTTC
>NW_006159726.1:3779024-3783802 GCF_000334495.1 Tupaia belangeri chinensis | reverse complement strand
TCTATCTATCTATCTATCTATCTATCTATCTATCTATCTATCTATCTATCTATCTATCTATCTATCTATCTATCTATCTATCTATCTATCTATCTATCTATCTATCTATCTATCTATCTATCTATCTATCTATCTATCTATCTATCTATCTATCTATCTATCTATCTATCTATCTATCTATCTATCTATCTATCTATCTATCTATCTATCTATCTATCATCTATTATCCATTTAAACTAATATGTTCAGAGGTATAACAGCTTGAAGATGTAGGAACTGAAGAGGGGTCATCAGGTGTTACCCGATCTTTCCATCTTTCTGATAGGTTTAACATCTAACCACTACCAGCCCAAGCTCATATCCTACCAGCTAGGAATCTCTAGCACAGAGAACACCTTTTTACATTGCTCTGCCAGCAAAGCCCAGAGAGGATGCCATTTTACCGGAATGATCACATGTGCCCATCCCTGACTCAACTATGGCCAAGGGGAAGGGGTTCTGTGGTCCAGTCTGAGGCAAGTGCCCTCCAGGAGGCATGAGGCTACATGGAATGGGCTCTCCACGGGTTCTATTTCAAGAAGAGGGAGTATTTGAGGCGGGAGAAGACACGGGTTCTCTCTCTGCTACTCTTTTTCCTATCACCTTTGCCCTCTAATCTCCACTGCATCTTAATCAAACTCTGGGAAAATAATTGGATGTTTCTGAGAGAAATGATATAAAATCAGTGAAGTCATGTTTAATGATTTGTTTTTACTAAACCTAGCGATTCTTGTGTAAGTCTGGATCTTTTCCCTCTGACTTGTTGCTGAGACATACAATAAGCCACTTCACCTTCTACCTGATGATTACACACCCTTAAATTGAGACAATGATAACTTCATCGAGATGTATGAGGTCTAATTAATTATGACCTATAAAGGTCTTAGAGATACTTGAACCAAAATGGTAATGATATAGGTAAAGTTCATGACAATGAACTTCAGATCTTTTGTTTGTATTGAAATTAGAATCAAGTATCATTTGAAATATGTGGATTGAAACTTGGAAATCTTTTTAGTATACAGAGACTATGTTGTATCATGGTTGGATTTGTATAAAAGCCCCTAAATAGTGGTGAGATTCTCTTTGACAGATGGTCAACTGAGGCGGGCTATCTAATTTAACTGAAAATTAACATTGGCAGCTGTTCCTGCTAAAAAGATAATCTGTCTCTCAAATTGAGTAGAGCAATGCTGACCCCTTTCCAGCTCCTTTCCTATAATTGCAGGCAAATGACAGTTTTCCTCCTCCAAACACTAAACTCAGAGACATGCCTAGTCCTAAGTTCTAGGTCAGGTCAAACAGGATCCATAGCTGCCCTTTATAGTAACAGCTGCTGAGAGCAGTTCTCATCTTTGTTTAACTCTGTTTTCACCAGAATGAGATAGAGTAACCCACCCTCTTATTTAGTCTTAATGCTATCTAAAATTCTCCTGAAAAATTTTATATGCAATATAAAACATTCCATTCACTAATATTTGAAGAATATGGCTTCCCATGTGTATTTGAATTTTGAAAAATACCTGTCATAGATGGGATCCCTGAAACCAGACTCTGAACTGAAGATTTACATGCAGGAGTTTATTCATAGGGGTGTTAAAGAGTGAGTGAAGCAGAGTTAGGTAGAAGCTGGACCTCAGATGAAACTGGGGAATTCCTGAGTTGGGCTGGTCCTTCAGAGATGTCTTGAAATAAGAAAAATGGGGGTAAGTTAAGGAAGTTGGACCTCTATCTTGAAGAGTGACTGGGGACCAGCAGTTTGTGTAATGGCTATGTCGCTGGACTCCCATGTAGTCGACTGTGGTTCGAGTCCCGGACCCGGTGGCCCAGTGGCTTAAACTCACACCGGGCGTGTGTGCATGCGTGCACAAGATCCCGAGAGGAAAATGGAGGAGAAGGGATTGCAGCATGGCTATCCCCCCTGGGGGGGTGATTTCTCGCTTTCTATCTCTCTGTCTCTGTCTTTCTAGCCAGAACCCTATAACAAAAACAAAACAAAAACAAAAAAACTCTCAAAAAAAAAAAAAAAAGAGTAACTGTGTGTGGGCTGTCCCCAGGGAAGGCAAGTAGCCTTGGATAAGGCTGCATTTTTTCAGCTGAAACCAGGCCTAGAGTGGGACTCAGCTGTGAGCTGTGAGCTGTCAGCAGCCAATACTCCCAGCAGTTGGGAGAACAAGTGCCTTGTCCTGATGGACGATCAGGTGCTGCACCGCAGGCCACAACAATATGAGAAAGTACAGCGATGCCTAGAACCATCACCCTTACCCCTTTTACCTGAAATAAACACTGGTGACATTCCTACACATTTTCTGTCTCTTGTCGATGTATATGTACACAAGGGTACTTAGAAAAGTGCCTGGAAAAATTGAATTAAAGAATGAGTTTACTTCAATGCAAAAAATGTTTGAAAACCATGTATAGTTTTTTCATAATATGTATTTCCTGTGAACTTTTTGAAGATCCCACATAGAGTCATATGCCACTTAATGATGGGGATATGCCCTGAGAAATGGTTATTAGGTGATTTCATCATTGCACGAACATGATAGAATGTACCTATACAGACCTAGATGGCATAGCTTACTACACACCTAGGCTACCTGGTATAGCCTATATGATCTTTGTTTTTTTTTCTTCCAGAGAGATTTTTGCTACAGAGCACGTGCTCTCACTGGAGAGACAGGGAGAGATAGAGAGACAGAAAATGAAAATCCCCTTCTCCTCCCTTCTCCTCTTGGGATTTTGGGCACATGTGCACTCGTGCCCAGGGTGAGTTTTAAGCCACCAGATCTGGAAGTTGAACTACAGTCAACTATGTGGGAGTCCAGCAATGTAATTATTATGCCATTTGCTGGTCCCTAGCCTATATGCTCTTATGGGATTTTCATCGTGTATGTGGCCCATTGTTCAAACGTTGTTATGCTATGTATACTGTATTTAAAGATTACTTGAGTAATAATCACCAAAGAGAACATTACAAATGAAGTTCTTTGAATTGCCACCTCTATTTCTAGTCCTGTTCCTGTGGCACAGGCTCGCCAAGGCCTAGGGTAAAGCAAGTGAGTCACTTGCCTTGGGTGAAAATGTAAGCATGAACCAACATGCTCAAGAGTCAAGATACACAGTATTTTAAAGTAATATTTTCAAAAATGTAAATTAGTATAAATAAATCCTGGATGAACAAAGTATCAAAATTTTAAATAAAGACAAGATCAATATTACTGATTTTTCTTTTTGCCTCAGGCTCTAATATGATTCAGCACAGCAAAGTTACTGTGCTATGATCCTGTCTTTATTTAAAATTTTGATATTTTGTTCACCATGGACTTTTTGCATGAAATTTGATTTTTAAAATAGTAATGCATTAAAATATTCTCTGGCTGAGTAACTGAATATTTTGGTACCCCCTTACATTTTGTGCCTGTGTTGAATGTTTCATGCATTTTGCCCTAGTCCCAGTTTGAAGATGTAGCTGCTATTATATGTTTAGTGAATGCATTTCCAGGCCATTAAAAAAATTCTTTACATAGATGTGCATGTAACCATCAGCAATCCTACTGACTTCATCTTTAAGAGTCCCCCCAGATCCTTGCATCCCACCACTACCTCGCAGATCAAGTCACCAACTTCTCTCACTGGGACTTCTGCATAGCCTCCTAACTGGTCTAACAGCTTCTACTCTTAGCCCTCTTGAGCCTTTTATGCAGAGTGATTATTTTATTTTAACTTATTTATTTTATTTATATTTAATCGCTGTACATCTTAACAGTATACAACATGGTTTTCCCATCATGAATACAGTGCATATTAGTAAAGTAAATGACATTACCATATACATTATCAGCAGCAGATAACTTTTAATTTCGGTGTCTATTAAATATGTTTTGTTTTTTTTTTAATTTTAAAGACACACCTCAGATTACATCACTTCTCCACTTAAACACCTCCCTTTCCCCACGTCTTCCTGTTTCCTTTAAAACAAAAGTTTTCAATATGGCTCACCATGGCCTTACATGATCAGGACCCTGCCTGTTTCTCTGTGCTTGTGATTCCTCTTCTGCTGGCTCACTAACTCGAGCCACACTGGTTTTTTGGCTCCTCTAAAAAACTAAGCTTCTTCTCACCCTCACAGGGTCTCAGTGCCAGCCCTACCCTCTACATGGCCTGCTCTCTGTCCCAGCTCCACAGGGCTCCAACCTCTTTTCATGCAGGCCTCATGCCTTTTCTGTCCACCTAATCCCAAATCTAACCATAACTCTCACCCTAACATAACTGGAGCATTAACCCTAACCCTAGCCCCTAACCATAAACACACCCAGCATTTATTACTACTGGACATTTGTGTGTGCATGTGTATATTTACTTATACTCTGCTTCTCCCCACTGAAATATAAACCTCATGAGTGTGAGACATTGTTAGGATATTGTAGTCTTGTTTACTGTCATATCACCAGCACCTAGAACTGTGCCTGACGTGGTTGAGGTTTAATAAATGTTCCCTAAAAAACTTAATGGAGCTATATTAAACATATAGGATTATTTTCTGTGTATAGATTGTTTTCTTTTTAAAATAGGCCTTACTTTTAAAAACAGCTCAGCCAAACTGAGCATGATGGGCAGAGTTCCCATATATCTGCTGTCACCCTCCACACACAACCTCCTCTACTATCAATATCTTCCACCACAGTGGTACATATAACATTTGTTATAACTTATTACCTATACTGACTCATCATCAT
>NW_006159726.1:3773895-3778718 GCF_000334495.1 Tupaia belangeri chinensis | reverse complement strand
TCCACATGGGAACCATCGATCTTTTTACTGTCTCTATTGTTTTGCCTGTTACAGAATGCCATGTAGTTTAATCATACAGTATGTAGCCTTTTCAGATTGGCTTCATTCATGTAGTAAGAGGCATTTAAGTTTCCTTCATGTCTTTCCATGGCTTAATAGCTCATTTCCTTTTAGTGCTGAATAATATTCTACTGCCTGCATGTTACACAGTTTTTTTATTCAAGATGTTACCTACCCAGAGACATTTTGGTTACTTCCAATTTTTGGCCATTATGAACAAAGCTGTCATATACAACTGTCTGTAGATTTTGGTGTGGACATATGTTTTCAACTTCTTTGGGTCAATACCATGTAGTGCTGGATTGCAGATATTCGCAATATGTTTAGTTTTGTAAGAAAGTGCCAAACTGTCTTCCAAAGTGATTGTGTCATTTCGCATTGGCACCAGTTCCTGTTGTTCCACATTCTCGTCAGCATTTGGTGCTGTCAACGTGTTGTATTTAGGCCATTATTGTAATAGGCCTGTATTGATATCTCATTGTCATTTAAATTTATATTTCCCTAATAACATAAGACGTTGACCATATTCCCACGTGCTTGTTTGTCATCTATATTCTTTACTTGGTGAGGTGTCTATTCATATCTTTTGCCCATTTTAAAATCAAGTTGTTTGCTTTCTTATAGTTGGGTTTTAAGGGTTTTTATATTCTGGGTAAATCCTTTATCATATATGTCTTTTGCAAGTATTTTTCTGTCAGTCTATCTTCTCACTCCCCTTACAGTTTTGATCATAGCACAGAATGTTTTAATTTTAATGAAGTCCAGTTTGTGGTATCTAAAAAGTCACTGTCATACCTATATACTAAAGGTCATCTAGAACTTCTCTTACATTATCTTCTAAGAGTTTTACAGTTTTTCATTTTACTTTTAGGTCTGTGATCCATTCTGAGTTAATTTTTCTGAATTTTTTTAAACATTATTCTAAACTTTTCACTCAACAATGGAGTTTTGAGATATTTATCATTCTCTGTTTCTCTCCTTATGGAGATATATATATATATATATTAATACTTTCACTCTTGTCACTGATCTGTAGTATTTCATCATACATATGTACAAATATGTGCGTATGTGTGTGTGCATGCGTGTGTGTGTGTGTGTACTCCACTTTTTACTGATGTGCTACATTGCCTTCCTTAAGTAATGATCATTTGGGTTCCCTTTGATTTTTGATATTGCAAATAATGCTACATTGTTTTCTAGATCTCCTTGTGAATGTGTATGGGTTTTTCTCCAAAACAGATGCCCCGAAGTGGAGCTGCAGCTTCAGAGTGAATGGACATTGTCAGTTTCAATAGATCCTGGCAGAGTGCTGTTCAAAATGACTGAGCCAGTTTGATTTCACAGCAGAGGATGAGAATACAAATATGTTAAAAATGGTATCTCATGAAACATTATTTACTCCTAATTATCAGGGAGGGTGAACATGTTTATTGATTTATTTTATAGTTTATCTTCTGTTAAATAACCATTTTTTATCTTTTGCCTATTTTTGCTATTGAGTTGTCTTTTTCATTAATTTGAAGCGTTCTTGACACTGGATATCAATATTCAATTGTTATATTTATTGCAAATACTTTTTCCCAGTCTCTTTTTGTCTTTTTAAAATCATTTATGGTATCTTTTGCCATATAGAAGTTTCTAATTTGCCTGTAGTTGAATACATTGATTTTTTTTTCTTAAAAAAAAAAAAAAAAACCCACAGTCAGTCATGTGGGAGTCCAGCACCCCAATCACCATGCCACCTGCCAACCCCATATTCTACATGTTTCTAATTTACCCAAAGGTTCTACTTTAATTCCACAACCCTCTTCCTTTAGCAGGTATTACACTGTATTTTCTTACTAACACTTTCTTCTGATTGTGATATTAATCCATGCCTGGTCTAGAAAATATAAAACATAGCTCCCTCAAATTATCTATAATCCTGTTATTGAAAAGTCAACATGAACAACATTTTGACTCATTTTCTATCAAACTCTTGTGTGCATGTGTGTATATGCATAAAATATGTTTTATAATAATGGAGACCAATCTACATAAGCCTACATTTCCAAAAGTTTGTTCCATGTAGCACTGGATTCCGTGCACAAAAAATTTGAGAACATAATGTAACACATTCTCCCTCTTGGAGATTCACTCTGTAAAATAGCTTAATAAAAGCTATGAGAGGAGCCAGCAGGTAGCACGGTGGTTAAAGCGCTGGATTCCCCTACCACAGTTCCAGTCCTGGACCTGTGCATGCATGCCCAAAATCCCAATAGGGGAATGGAGGAGAAGGGATTATGGCATGGCCATTCTCCCCTAGGGAGTGAATTCTCACTTTCCTGCTCTCTGTCTCTCTCTGTCTCTGTCTGTCTGCCTGCCTCCAGTGTGTGCATGTGCCCCATGGTAAAAACCTAAAGAAAAAAAAAAGATTAAAAAGACAAAAAAGCTATGGGCAGTCCTGAATGACTTTTTAAACTCAGATTTTTGTCCATGTATGAGTTTTACTATTAGCCAACTGAACACTCCTTGGGAAAGCCTGGGATAAAGGCTCTGTTTCAGATTTTTTTCATATGACATAATGTTGTATTTTTCCCATGTTAGTATAAATTAATTGCAAGTGTCATTTTAATAGCTACAAATATAACATCATACAACCCTTCTGTTATTTGTTATACCAGCAGTCAGTCAGGAAGTTCCAAAAGGATCAGACAGAAAATCTTTTGAGACTTTGTGGGCCCTCCAACAACTCAATTCTGTAGCTTAAGTGTGAAAACAACCATATACACTGTAAACGAGAGGAGTGGCTATGTGCCAACCAAACTTCATAGTTTTCATGTGTCATAAAAATTAACCAGCAGTTAGCATAATGGCTATGTCGCTGGACTCCCATGTAGTCAACCACAGTTCGAGTCCTGGACTCAGTGGTTTAAACTCACGCAAGGTGCGTGTGCGTGCGTGCCCAAGATCCCGAGAGGAGAGTGGAAGAGAAGGGATTGCAGCATGACCATACTCCCTGGGGGGTGATTTCTCACTTTTCGTCTCTCCTTCTCTCGCTTTCTTTCTGGTGAGCGCACGCACCCTATAGCAAAAACCTAATATTCTACTGCCTGCATGTTACACAGTTTTTTTATTCAAGATGTTACCTACCCAGAGACATTTTGGTTACTTCCAATTTTTGGCCATTATGAACAAAGCTGTCATATACAACTGTCTGTAGATTTTGGTGTGGACATATGTTTTCAACTTCTTTGGGTCAATACCATGTAGTGCTGGATTGCAGATATTCGCAATATGTTTAGTTTTGTAAGAAAGTGCCAAACTGTCTTCCAAAGTGATTGTGTCATTTCGCATTGGCACCAGTTCCTGTTGTTCCACATTCTCGTCAGCATTTGGTGCTGTCAACGTGTTGTATTTAGGCCATTATTGTAATAGGCCTGTATTGATATCTCATTGTCATTTAAATTTATATTTCCCTAATAACATAAGACGTTGACCATATTCCCACGTGCTTGTTTGTCATCTATATTCTTTACTTGGTGAGGTGTCTATTCATATCTTTTGCCCATTTTAAAATCAAGTTGTTTGCTTTCTTATAGTTGGGTTTTAAGGGTTTTTATATTCTGGGTAAATCCTTTATCATATATGTCTTTTGCAAGTATTTTTCTGTCAGTCTATCTTCTCACTCCCCTTACAGTTTTGATCATAGCACAGAATGTTTTAATTTTAATGAAGTCCAGTTTGTGGTATCTAAAAAGTCACTGTCATACCTATATACACAAGGTCATCTAGAACTTCTCTTACATTATCTTCTAAGAGTTTTACAGTTTTTCATTTTACTTTTAGGTCTGTGATCCATTCTGAGTTAATTTTTCTGAATTTTTTTAAACATTATTCTAAACTTTTCACTCAACAATGGAGTTTTGAGATATTTATCATTCTCTGTTTCTCTCCTTATGGAGATATATATATATATATATTAATACTTTCACTCTTGTCACTGATCTGTAGTATTTCATCATACATATGTACAAATATGTGCGTATGTGTGTGTGCATGCGTGTGTGTGTGTGTGTACTCCACTTTTTACTGATGTGCTACATTGCCTTCCTTAAGTAATGATCATTTGGGTTCCCTTTGATTTTTGATATTGCAAATAATGCTACATTGTTTTCTAGATCTCCTTGTGAATGTGTATGGGTTTTTCTCCAAAACAGATGCCCCGAAGTGGAGCTGCAGCTTCAGAGTGAATGGACATTGTCAGTTTCAATAGATCCTGGCAGAGTGCTGTTCAAAATGACTGAGCCAGTTTGATTTCACAGCAGAGGATGAGAATACAAATATGTTAAAAATGGTATCTCATGAAACATTATTTACTCCTAATTATCAGGGAGGGTGAACATGTTTATTGATTTATTTTATAGTTTATCTTCTGTTAAATAACCATTTTTTATCTTTTGCCTATTTTTGCTATTGAGTTGTCTTTTTCATTAATTTGAAGCGTTCTTGACACTGGATATCAATATTCAATTGTTATATTTATTGCAAATACTTTTTCCCAGTCTCTTTTTGTCTTTTTAAAATCATTTATGGTATCTTTTGCCATATAGAAGTTTCTAATTTACCTGTAGTTGAATACATTGATTTTTTTTTCCTTATTGCTTTTGCTTCTTGGGTCTTACTTAACACTATATTTTCCTATAATAATTTTAAAATATGTGTTTATTTGTTGATTTATTTATATGTTTTAATTGATTTGTAATTTGTATTACTATATA
>NW_006159726.1:3772563-3773790 GCF_000334495.1 Tupaia belangeri chinensis | reverse complement strand
CTTCTAAAAATTTGATGAGAAAAGGAGAGAGAGAGAGAGAGAGAGAGAGAGCGAGCGAGCTGCCAGATCCAAGACTCGAATACTAGTTGGCCATTTGGGAGAACAGCACCTTTACCATCACACCCCTGCCAGCCCCTCTTATTTTACTTTTAAAAGTAATGAATTTTTAATTATTTGCATATGCCCTACATATTAACTTGTCTTTGTAGTAAGTTTATCTTTGTGGGCTACATCTTGGTGGGCATGAGGGAGTAGGCACTCTTTCTAGAGAGTCTAGAGCACTCATTTCTTTTTGCATAGAATATAGAATGTACTTACAGAATAAGCATAAATACTTATATTCTTTTTATTTTTCTTTAGAGACTTTTGCTTTAGGGTGCGTGCTCTCACCGGAGAGAAAGAGAAACAGAAAATGAGAAATCACTCACCCCCCCCCCAGGGGGGATGTTCATGCTGCAATCCCTTCTCCTCCATTTTCCTTTTGGGATTTTGGGTATGCATGCACATGTGCCTGTCATGAGTTTTATGCCACTGGGTCTGGCACTCAAATTGCAGTCAGTCATGTGGGAGTCTAGTGCCTTAACCACTATCTCACCTGCTGGACTCCATACTTATATTCTTAATACTCATTGACTAAAAAGGAGGATTCTCAATCACTAAATGGTCTTTTCATTTTATCAGTACAGGTTACCCAAGGCCATATAAATGTTCTTGGATTCATACTAGAGAAAATATTCCTTGAAATTTCTTAAGGAAAGCAATAGGCACATCACCTTTGCAATGAGACAGAACTAGGTTTCAATTTTAGTTCTGTCATTTTCATCTGTGTGACTCTGAGAAAGTTCATCAGTCTCCAGGACTCAGTTTCCTTTTCCTTAAAAAGGGAATAATTATTATTTTTTGAGTTAGTGGTGAAGACCTTAGATAATATTTGTAAAGTGTTTGGCAGATGTTTAGTGCTCAATCTTGCTAACCATTATGATTTCTGTTATGATATTGACTACTATATATATGTGAATATTTGGGTGGTGAGGTACACAGAGGAGTAAAAATTGGGAAATGGTAGCCGTTCTTGGATGGTTGAGGTGGGAGGGATTTGAAGTTGTTGGCATTCCCAGAGGAGCCCAGGAGAGGTGTTGAAGCTGGAATCAAAGTTATCTAGCTTCTATGTTTGGCCAGCAGAAAAGCACCTAGGGCACTAGGCTCTTGTCTTGTTAAAAGCATGAG
>NW_006159726.1:3766629-3772542 GCF_000334495.1 Tupaia belangeri chinensis | reverse complement strand
GGGAACCCAGAGAAGGAATGTTTGAACAGATGGTCTATTGTCTGAGAGCAAATAAACTGGTGATATCCTCAGGTAGAGGTGGAACAAGTTATCACATGAGAATAACTTAGTAGGAAAAAATCTGGCTAGATCCAAAGCAGGAGCAACAAAAAGGAACTCAAAGAGATGCCAAACCAGGGCACACTTGTAGAATCATTACTTTCTCTTTTAAGCCTCATTGGTTGGCACTGGAGAGCCCTCAGTCTTTCTCTAGGTAAACTATAGTGGCTTTCACCTGGCTGGTGAACTCCAGAAGTGGTTCAGAGGTGGTAGAAGAAAACTAGGGAGGAATGGATTCTGGAGAACCTAGTCATAGAGCAAACATCAGTGATCTGTGGTAGCAGAACTGTGTAGATCCTTCATACTCAAAGTGGATTCCATAAATCAACATCATAGGCCTCATCAGGAAGCTTGTTAGAAAGCACTTACAGAGTCTTGGTTTCCATTCCAGAACAATTGAATTATAATAGAACATGCATTTGCCAATATTCTCAGGTGATTTGACTGCATCTTGAAGTTCGAAAAGTGCTTATCTAGGCTCAGGATAAAATAGGCTTAAGCGGGGGACCAATGGATGGTGTAATGGTTACTGGACTTCCATGTAGTCAACCATGATTGGAGTCCCAGACCCTGTGACTTAAAATTCACACTGGGCTCATGTACATGTGTGCCGTAGATCCTGAGAGGAGAATGGAGGAGAAGGGATTGCAGCATGACCATCCCCCCCGGGAGAGGGGGCGTTTTTTCTCTTTCTGTCTCTCTCTGTCTCTTCAGCAAGTGCATGCCCCTATAGCAAAAAACTCTCAAAAGAAAAAAAAATAAGCTCAAGTGGAAGGAGGATATCCTGGAAGATTTGTTTATTATACATATCAAAAGCAAAAATATATGATTATGCAGTGCAAAACATTTTTTTAACCCTAGAATTTTAAATAACTCTATTCCAGAAGTGTTGCATCTATCACTTGGTCAGGCAAAGAATTGTTTGGCTTGGGATTATTTATAATACTTGAATAATCAAACCATTTTCTTACTTTAGATAAGGTAGAAATCCTACTTTATTTTTTTCCATAGGACAAAAGGATTATCAATATGAACAAGTACTATCTTTAATGTGTTTCTTTGTCTCCAATGAGAATCATGCTTACTTATTACTCAGTGGAGTAAGAAAAAATATATATCTGTTAGGTATTAACTGGGATTATTAAATCTACTCAATTGAAGAATTTTGCTCAATTGGAATCATCTCAAGCATTATGAATTTAACATGAAAGAATCTTCTAAAGTTTTCTTTTTGTCTTGGTGATTCCAGAGGAAAGTGCCTGGACAAATATCTACTTTGTTCTGTCATGCTTTTGACTGAAAGTAAAACTTCATTTGGCTCATTACTCCTCCCTCCCCATAGGGCACGTGCACTTGCCAGAGAGGGACAATGAGAAGAAAAGTGAGAAATCACCTCCCCGAGGGAATTCCTTCTCCTACATTCTTCTCTTGGAATCTTAGGCACACATGCATATGTACCTGACCTGATTTTCAAGCTACTGGGTCCAGGACTCAAACCAAGGTTGGTTATGTGGGAATCCAGAGCCTTAACCACCATGCAACCTGCTGTCCACCCCCTTTCTTAAACAGAATTTTAAAATGTCTGCTTTAGGTAACAAGTCAAATGCTACAAATATGCAAAGTGAAAAAGTAAATAATATTGTCCTCCTGGGATTTTGAGTGCCCATGCGTACACATCTGGTGTGAATTTCAAGCCATCATGTCTGAGACTTGAATTGCAGTTAGCCATGTGGGAATCCAGTGCCTTAACCACCATGCCACCTGCTGGCCCCAGGCTCATTACCTTCTAATAGAGCATTTTCAAAGTGTGATCCATGCACCAGTGACATTGGCATCATTTGATAACTCCCACTTGGCCAGTTGTGGTTCAAGTCCCAAATCTGGAGGCTTGCTTTCTCATTTCCCTCACCTTCCATTTCTCTTTGGTCAAACAAAAAACTAATAATCATAAATAAAAATAATAATAAAATATTTTAAAATGGAAGATTTGGAATAGATGATATTAAGGTTCTTTAAGTCTCTGGCAAATCAGATGTGGCAATTTTAACAGTGAATTTTTACTTTTGCCCTTTTCCATAGAATTACCAAGATAAAAAGAAAAGTCTAGAAAGAATTTCAATGTTAAAGAGATTTTTGAGGTCATACCAACTGAGTAGAAATAACATTCTCTCATTCATGTATCAAATATCTATCAGTGATAAATAACATTGCTAATTATCTATCAGGTAATAGCCTATAAATCTACTTTGCTACAAGTGAAATATGGTATTTGTATGGCAAATACTTATAAATTCTAACTTGTAGAATTTGTTTTCCTTTTGGAAACTTTTCAGATTTCACTTTGGAATTATACTAAATGCTATATCCTCAGGTGGTTGAAATAGTTATCACAAAGTCAGTGTAGTCAAGCCTATTTTATATTTTAGCACACTTGGTTACATGGGTTTCTTGCACTTGAGTGATTAGAAGCAATCAATTGTACAGTGATATCAGTTGTCATCAAAAGTTGCACTCTGGTACCTGGAAAAGAAGATTGCTCTCTTCTAAGAATTTGGAGAAAGCTAAAGAAGTAGGCCCAAATACCAAAAGGACAGGGTCATTTAGTAAATACGACATCATTGTATTGTTGCATGTGATTGTTAATGTTGCTACTGGCAGCTTTCAGCCATGAAAAAATTAAATTTTGTTCAGTATTTCTTTTAGAATGTAAGGCAGATTATTGCATGCTTAAAAAACATTTTAACTAAAACATTTCTCAAAGAATTATATTTCAGTTATACATAAGTTGAATGTATGTAGCATACTTTTTTTTTCTAACAGTGATGGCTTAATGAGTCACTACTGTACACAGAAGAAGAAAAGGTATAATCAACAAATAAGAGACATAGAACATCAAGTAATTATCTAAATGGTCTAATTTGCCATTTTAAAATAGCATTTATTGAGAGGCTTTAAAAAAATATTTGGGTATAGAATCAAGTCTATTCAATGAATTGTGGGGCATAGTTTGTGAAATCCATAGGCAGTGACATGGAGAAGACAATCTTTTTGTTAAACTCTCTCTCCTCTTTCCTTTCAAGATTGTTCCAATAGGTGAGGGCCTGGAATAACAATTTTAAATGTAGCAGAACATTATCACTTAAATCTTGGGAAAATAGAATGTAGTTATTGTTATCTTTTGTAAATTATGCAGAGGGAAACATATCTCACATCACTGAAAGTCAGGGGTCTTAGGCTTTTATCTTAGAGTAATTGTATGGCTTTAGGGGAATTCATAGATAATCCCTGGGTTTCACTTCTCTTATCTGTGGAACAATGAAGTCTAGATAATATACAAAACTAGATTAGATAAAGTATGAGACCAGATCTATTTAAAATATGAGACTATAACCTATATCCAGACTAGAATAGATAAAATATAAAATTCTCTTCAGGACTGTGATCCTATAATTTTTTATGTACTCTATCTCATCTCACTTTTGTCATGGTTGCATTCAATGGCTCCACTCCCTTAAAACTCTGTCTTAAGCATATCTTTCTTTGACTGCTACTACCTTCTATTGAGTTGTCAGAAATCATGATGTATTTTTGCATAGAGAAACAGAAAAAGTACATCATGACTTTTCCAACAGCCCAATATATTTTTGGCTTACTTCTCCAAATACACTGACTTTAACAATTCTTTGACCCAGTAAGTCCTCTCTAAGTCCTCTAATAAATTGACTATTCTTCCTTTTCACCTCTTAATATATCCTTATAAACTTTCATTAGAATCCATGATACACAATTGCAATCTTCCCTTTTGTTAAGCTTTCAACTCCTTTACCTATTTCTTACTTAATTACAATGACTTACAAAACACTAACTTTAGTGTCTACGGTCAGGATCTCTGAGAAACAGATCTAAGATTTGCATGCAAATTTGCATGAGATTTATTGGGGAGTGATTTGGGGCATGTCATGCAGGAAAGGCAAGAGGAGAAGGATTGGGCAGAGAAGTTGAAGTGGATGCATTTGCAATAAAAGCATCAACTAACTGTGGGATATTCTAAAGAGCTGGAATGACCCCTCAGAACCATCCCAACCTTGAGGTAAGGTGATTAGCCTGGGGAAGGTGGGTGCAAGGCAATTATCTTTTTTTTTTTTTTTTGCTATAGGGCGCGTGCACTCGCCAGACAGACAGAGACATAGAGACAGAAAGCGAGAAATCACCCCCCAGGGGGGATGGTCACGCCGCAATCCCTTCTCCTCCATTCTCCTCTCAGGATCTTGGGCACGTACGCACACGTGCCCGGCGTGAGTTTTAAGCCACCGGGTCCGGGACTCGAACCGCGGTCGACTACGTGGGAGTCCAGCGACATAGCCATTACGCTAACTGCTGGTTCCCAAGGCAATTATCTTAAGGTGAGAGCAGTTCCCGAAGAGTGATTCAGTTGATAGCTGTTGACCTCCAAGACCCTCTGGTAGCTGGGAGAATCTTGGTCCTAGAAACAGAATCTGGGAGTGTAACAGTGTCTACTATACATAGTTAAGGACAACTTTCTACCTACTCCAGGTCTGTAGCTAAGCAGCTGATTGAGGTTGGAAAGAAACTTAGAAGAAAGCTGAATAGTCTCACTTTGCACTCAGATCTACCCACAATCCTACTACATGTCTGTTTCATACTTTTCTCTAGCTCCTTCTACACTTTTCCTCCATCCTCACTTGAGTGATAACTTTGAGACTTAAGAAAATAGAAACAATGAGAGGAGAACTTCCATATTTTTCTTTGGTCAATATAGTGCTATACATACAAACCAATTCTTTTTCTATAATAGTGAACTGTTGATGTTCAAGTCCTTCTTGTACTACATTCGATTCACACCTACTCAGGGGCATTCCTTTGACAATTTCCCCCTTCTCGGTTGCACTGTCATTTTCTCTCTCAGCACTGGATCATTCTCATTGACATAAAGATGCATGAGTAACATTTTCCATTTCTGTATTTCCATTTTCCTTTTCCTTTGATGAAGGGAAGTAGGACTTTATTGCCTTGCATAAAGTTAAGAGAGTGAGGAGCTTATGCTGAAAAGACAATCTCCACAACATTTTCCATCTTAAAAGTACCTTCCTTGACCCACATCATTCTTCAGTTACCAACCCTTTTCTGCTTCACTTTACAGAAAAACTCACTGAAAGTGTTGTCTATACTTCCTGAATTCACCTTTCTCCATCTCTCTGCCTTTCTTCTCATTCTTTCTTAAACCTCCAATAACTCCTACCTTTTTCGCCATTACATTTGTCAAGGGTTGTAGTATTTCCATGTTATCTTGCTGACCCACCTACCATATAAGACATAGCTGATTGTTCTTTCCTTGAAAGCTTTTTCTTTTTTTATTTTTATTTTTATTGTCATCATAATCTTCTTTATATTACATTGGATTACATATAACTTTACAGTGTATTACATTGCTTTTTCAAAAGGGAATGCCATGCATGTCAGTCAATACAGAGACATTAATCTCCCCACTTCAACATTCAATATCTTTTCTATGTTTTCCCCAATCATTATTATTATTATTCTAATTTTTTTAAACAGTCAATTGCTATTTCTCATTTTGCTTGTCAAAAGACTTTGCCCATCATGAAATACTTCTCAGACCAATCCAGTTGAGAATATTATACATGTCATCATCAACAGGTAATAAGCCATATCTGTTTCTCACTAACGTCCTGCCTCTCTATTGTTCTCTTGCTATCTTTCTCTATCTTCTTCTCTTCACCTCTCCCCATTCCACACTGTCCTATTCTCATTAAGTACCTTCACTGCTTTTAT
>NW_006159726.1:3740250-3766285 GCF_000334495.1 Tupaia belangeri chinensis | reverse complement strand
TTTTTATATTCTTAATCTTTGCCATTCTGACAGGGGTTAGGTGGTATCTCATTGTGGTTTTTATCTGCATCTCCCTTATGATGAGGGATGTTGAGCATTTCCTCATATGCTTTTTGGCTGTTGATATGTCTTCCTTAGAGAGATTTTTGTTCAGCTCATTTTCCCATCTTTTAATTGGGTTAATCATTTTTTTTTTTTGCATAAGGCAATTGAGTTCCCTGTGTATTCTGGTTATCAGTCCCTTGTCTGAGGCATATTTAACAAAAGTATTTTCCCATTCTGAGGGTTGTCAGTTCACACTTGTTACTATGTCCTTTGCTGTGCAGAAACTTCTTAGTCTAATATAGTCCCACTTGTCTATTTTAGGGATTGTTGCCTGTGCTTTGGGAGTCTTATTTAAGAAGTCTGCCTACTCCAATGTATCCCAGAGTTTCCCCAGCTTTTTCCATCGGTAGTTTTATTGTTTGAGGTCTTAGGTTCAGATATTTGATCCATTTTGAGTTGATTATTGTTAATGGTGAAAGTTGGGGGTTCAGTGAAACCTTTTTCTTGGTTGCAAGGTCACCATCGTTTCCTGACTTCTCTCTTATCTCACTGGCTGCTCCCTTTCAATGATCTGTTTGGAATCTTCCTAATTTTCCCACCCTCTATATTTTGGGCAGTTTCAGGGTTAAGTTATCAAATTTGTTTTTATTTCCTTCTACACAGAGTTCCTAAGCAATCATATCTAGGTTAGTAGATTTTAATACCTGAACCCCAGGCTCACATATCCTACTGGCTATTCAATATCTCCATTTGGATAATAATAATAGCTAAAATAGAACCATTGTTTCCTATATATCAGGTCTTCTTCTTCTTCTTTCTTCTTCTTCTTCTTCTTCTTCTTCTTCTTCTTCTTCTTCTTCTTCTTCTTCTTCTTCTTCTTCTTCTTTTTAGAGGTTTTTGCTATAGGGCGCATGTGCTTGCCAGAAATACAGAGAGAGACAGAGAGACAGAAAGCGAGAAATCATTCCCCAGGGGGGATGGCCACACCCCAATCCCTTCTCTTCCATTCTCCTCTCAGTATCCTAGGCATGTGCGCACATGCGCTCAGCAAGAGTTTAAGCCACTGGGTCTGGGACTCGAACCGTGGTCGGCTACATGGGAGTCCAGCGACATAGCCATTATACTAACTGCTGGTCCCTATATCAGGTATTATTCTAAGCCCCTTGTATGTGTTAATATTTATTCAAAACATTGTGTCCAACAGTCGTCTCAAACAAAGCATGTCTAAAACTAAATCTGTTTCTGTGTCCCACTAAACCAGTTCCTCCCTCAATAACAACCATCTCAGTAAATAGCAATGTCTCAAATCCAGTTATTTAGGCTTCAAACTTTTTAGGAAGTCTAACTCTGCTTTTACTTTCACATAGCACATTCAATCCGCCAGCAAATTCTGTAATTTCTATTTTCAGAATATGTCCAAATTCAAACAATCTCATCCTCTTTATCACTACCACCTTCTTTCAGACTCCTTCAGGTTGCCTGTAATACTTCTTCCTTGCTGGTTCTCTGTTTTTACTATTGTTCCCTTTATCAAATGGTGACCATAGTAATCCTTTAAAAACATGTCAGGGGCCAGCCTATGGTGTGGTGGTTAATGTGACTGGATCCTATTTGGCAGATGGTGTGGTTGGAGTCCCAGACCAGCAGCTTGAGAAACATTCTGGGCAGGTGTGCATGTGTGCCCAAAATCCTGAAAGGAGAGAGAAATGGAAGAGGAGGGATTGTGGCATGGCCATGCCCCATGGGAGGGTGCTTTCCCTCCTTCTCTCTCTCTCTGGTGAGTGCATGTGCCGTCTGGCAAAAAATTATTTAAAAAACATGTCAGATTATGTCTTTCATTTGTTTAAAATCTTCTAATGACATCCCATCTCATTCAGAAAAAAAAAAATTCTGAAGTTGTTACTGTACCTATGAAGCCCTAAATGGCAAGCTTCTAGTTAACTCTCTCCCTCTCTCTCTTTCTATCACGCTTCACCTCTATCATTATGGTTCCTGCTGTGCTGGCCTCCTTTCTCTCCCTTGAGCCCCTTCCTCAAGCAGGCATCCATCTTAGGACATGTACATCTGCTACTCTTTCCATCTGGCGAACAGGTCAACATAGGTGTCATTGTACTTAATTAAAAACTGGCATTTGAAGATCCCTCACTGGAAGGATTTTATTTACATGTATGTTCTGATTATCTTGAACTGGCAAGCAAAGTCATGAAGTTATTAATTATTTTTGCATAATCTTATGTAAACAGACATTCTATGTATTGAAGTGAAAATACAGAAATACTTAATACAGAATTACAACCAAAACTAGATCTACTATTTTACTCAACAGTGATGCTTTAGTTTTAGCAATGTACTCCATCATAGTAAATGAATGCTGATTATTTGAATTTTATTGACTGTAGTTTTGTTTGCATTTAATTTATTAATTTGTTTTATAGTTGCATTAGAGTGATAAGCGTAAGGAGTTTATTTTTAGTTTTATGTTTGTGACTATTTAAATTATATTGTTATTGAAATAATGAGACCATTTGAATCTGCAAGCATAAGTCAAATTGGAAAAATACATTTTAGGTGCTTACACGATGACTTTCACAATAAAATTCCTTATAAGAGAGAAAACAAGGGGGAAAGGATAAGAAGTTTAAATATTTCAGGCAAAAGTTAACAAATAAAAACCTCTTGGCAGTACATTTAGCCAATAATAAAGAGAACTACAGAAAACAAAATTGATGAAATTGAAGAAAAATATGTTTCTTGGCCAAGGAATTATTAAACATTCCAAGCCAGCAAGGATGTTTATTAATTTTCCAGACACTTTCTACTTTTTATTCCTCCATGTCATTAAACACTCTCTAAATAGAAAAAAAAAATATTAGAGACCTGAAGAGGAAGTCAAATAGCATGGAAAATATCGAGACTTTTTTCCTGTAATAAAGCTAAATGTATCCATGTCTTTTTGGCTTTGTAGGAAGTGGCTCATATAAAAAGGCATTTGAAAAGTTAATGTCATGAATATCTGGTGACTGTAAGATGAAACAAAAGTTAAACCACAGAACACCTCCAAACTTAGCCTTCATTATAAAGGGAGCCTTGGAAAAAGTTTTGAAAATTTTCAAAGTTTCCTCACAATTTGCCTCCTCCAATTCTCTGACAGAACAAGTGAGCTTCCTAAAACAGGATTAAAATAATTGAAAGTTAGCTAAATTAGCTGTTTGGCAACATTGAGAAAGAAATGACAATAGGCAGAGTTGAAAATCCTTCCCCCCTCCCCCAGTGTACACACATTTTCGCACAGTTATTCACTCCAACACTAACCTAGGTGATGCTGAGAAGAGATTTTGCAGATGTAATTAAGGTCCCAACTCAATTGACTTTAAGATAGCTGGGGGGAGGGGGCTTGATCTCATCAGAAACAGAGTTTTCTTCCACTGGTCACAGAAAAGAATGTCAGAGAGACACACTCTTGCTGGCTCAGAAGAACACAAACATCCGTCTGAATTGCCTTTGGGCAGCTTCCCGTAGTTGAGATAATCCCCAATCAGTAATTAGTAGGAAAATGGGGGCCTTGGTCTGGCAATCGCAAAAGAAATACATTCTGCCAATGACCAGTGAACTTCAAAGTGCACCCTGAGCTTTAAATGAGAACCACAGCCCCTACTGACACTTCAGTGTCAGTCCAATGAGACACTGAGCAGAGAATCCAGGCACCCTGTACCCAGAATCTCACCTATAGAACTGTGAGGTAATAGATGTGTGTTGTTTTAAGCTACTAAGTTTGTAGTAATTTATATATGGCAATAGAAAATAAATACAGAAATCTTTTTTTTTTTTTAATTTCAATCAACAGCATTGGAGTCATACAGAAACTGTCAAGGTTGCCTTTTGGAGTAATGATGGGTAGAAGTAAAAATCACTATTTGTATTTATTCCATGACCCCAAATTTAATTAAGTTAGGACTATGTCATAAATAGCTTCAGAATGTTGGAATCAGCAGATGGTGTAATGGTTATGTCGCCAAACTTCTACTTAATCGACTGTGGTTCAAGTCCTGGACCTGGTGTCTTAAAACTTATGCCAGGCAAATGTGTGTGCATGCCCAAAATCCTAAGAGGAGAATGGAGGAGAAGGGATTGCGGCGTGGCCATTCCCCCCTGGGGGGGTGATTTCTCGCTTTCTGTTTCTCTGTCTCTCTGTCTCTCCGGCAAGTGTATGTGCCCTATAGCAAAAACCTCTCCAAAAAAAAAAAAAAAGCTTCAGAATGTCAAAGAACATAAAGTAAATAATTGAAAACTAACAGCAACAGCAACCACAGGGCATAACATGGTGTTGAGTTCTCCCAGCACCTTCTGTGGATACCCAGCTGGGAGGCTTGCCTTAGACTTGAGGAACCTATGATGCTCAGTGCAGAATTATAGGCACATGTCAGTTAACAAAGCTGAAGGGGATGAAGCTCATTTATAGGAAGTTAGTTTTAAATAACAGACACTGATGAATCAGCACTATAAATTCTGACTTCATAAAGGCATACACTGGGCATGGTGAAGGCAGAATTATTGTCATATTCTCCTTAGTGGAAAAAAAAAGTACTGAGCAGATAATGTTAAAGGATGTCTTTTCTCTTGCAAATTTATTCAGGCTATCTACACCAGGGGTTGACAAACTTTTTCTGGAAAGGGCCAGATTTGAGACTTTGCAAGCTGTATGGTCTCTGTTCCAACTACTTGACTTGTCTGCTATAGTGTTAAGTCAGTCATAGACAAGACATAAACTAATGAGCACAGCTATACTGCAATAAAAGTTCATTTACAAAAGTAGGTGGTGGCCTGCATTTGGCCCAAGGGCTGTATTAGCCAACCCTGATCTTGACAGATGAGGAGTGCCTGAACCGATGGTGACATCTCGGGGTATAGAAAGGAGAGTACAAATCAGAGAAATGTTATGGAATAGAGCTCACACAACCTGACAACTAATTGGCTTTGAGGGAAAAGAGAAGATGATTTCAGACTTTCTAGTCTGGGAGAACAGTGGTACCATTATCTGCGATCATAACAAAGGTAGAAAAGATGGCTTATGTATGTGTGATAGGGGAGTTGTGGAAGTTGTGGATTGAGTATTGGAGTAGTAAATTGCAGATGTCTTCCAAAAATGTACATGGAGGAGCTGGTAGGTGTCATGATAGTTGAGGTGCTGGATTCCCACATGGCCGACCATGGTTCAAGTCTCAGAGCTGGTGGCCTGAGTATCATGCTGAGTATGTGTACGTGTATGCCCAAAACCGCAGGAGAAGAATGGAGAAGAAGGGATTGCAGTGTGGCCATATACCCTGGGGGGTGATTTCTCACTTTTTCTCTCTCTGTGTCTCTGTTTCTCTCTCTGTCTCTCTCCAGCAAGGGCACATGCCCTATTGCAAAAACTGAAAAAAAAAAAAAAAGTACGTGGAAAGATATAGGAGGCAGTTGGAAATATAAGTCAAAAGAGAGGGATTGGTTGGGTGATTTTGGAGTTCTCTCTATGGAGGTGATATGTCTTTAAGTCATGAGTGTAAGTGATATCATACATGGAAAGTTTATAAAATATGAATATATATATATGTACATATATATGAATATATGTGTATATGTGTGTGTGTGTGTATATATATATATATATATACACACACACACACTCTCTCTTTAAATGGTAAGGCATTATACAAATGTAAAATATTCCTATTATTAAATGTGACAAAAAGAAGCATAAAAGGCGTTAACAACCGTGTAAAATATTCCTATTATTAAATGTGACAAACAGAAGCATAAAAGGCGTTAACAACCGTTTTATGTTTCAGAATCCCTGCTAGTTCCCAATTATTGCATTTTCATCCTCTGACGGCTTTTGAACAGCTCTTTTTTCCTCCCCTTTCATACACCCAGAGATTATAATGCTTTAAACATTATCTGTGTGATAGCATAATGCTTCTCCCTATGCCCAACAGATATTTTCAAACCTTATTTGGTAGACACAAACCTTCTAAGAAGGCTGAGACAAAGACATGAAATAATACTCTGATATTATAGTACAGTGCTTGGAGTTTTATTTAAATAAGGAATGAGGCAGCAGGTTTAGGGGTATCAGTGATTAATCACTTAGATAAGTTAAGAGACATAGAAGATAGGGGCAGAATAGACCTAAAGATAATACCAAGTTAGAATTGATGCAGCCCTGAACCCTTGTAGAGTCTTTTTCATGGAGATTTGCTCTCTTCTCTAATCTCAAGGACAGTAGTGTAACCCCTTAAGCAGGCTTGACCTACATTTCCAGAGTGTTTTAGTCATCTATTGCTATTGAACAAATGATTCCCCAAACAGTAACCATTTTATTATATACCATGACTTTGTAGGTGTGAAATGTGAGTACAATTTGGCTGTGTGTGTCTCCTATTACATGTAGGGCTGCTTGCTGGTGGGTATTCAGCTGATAAATAAATTAATCTGAGAGATCTGAGATAGCTTCACTCATATGCTGTCTTAGTTCAGGCTGCTATTATAGACTGCAATTAACTGGGTGGTTTATAAACAACAGAAAGTTATTGCTCACAGTTCTGGAGGCTGGTAAGTCGAAGATCAAGGCACTAGCAGATCTGGTGTGTGATGAGAGCTCATTCCCTCATTTATATGCAGCACCTTCTCATTGTGTCTTTACATGGTGAAAGAGGCTAGCTAGTTCTCTGGAGTCTCTCTTATAAGGTCATTAATTCCATTCATGAGGGTGATGCCCTCATGACCTAATCATTTCCCAAAGTTCTCATGTTCTAATACTATCACACTGGGGAGTAGGTTTTCATATATTAGTTTTGAGGGAGACACAAACATTAAGACCGTAGCTTTTTTTTTTGGAGAGGTTTTTGCTATAGGGTGCATGTGCTTGCCAGACAGATGGAGAGAGACAGAGAGACAGAAAGCAAGAAATCATCCCCAAGGGGGGATGGTCACGCCGCAATCTCTTCTTCGTTCTCCTCTCGGGATCTTGGGCATGCACACACAAGCACCGGGTGTGAGTTTTAAGCCACTAGATCCAGGATGCGAACCGCAGTCGACTACATGGGAGTCCAGCGACATAGCCATTATGCTAACTGCTGGTTCCCCAAGACCATAGCATTTTGGTCAGATAGTTGGAAGGCTGGGGTCAGCTGGGATTAGGGCTCAGGTTAGCTATACACGGCCTTTTCAGCATAGTGTCTTCATGATAGTCAAAATTCTTATATAGTAGCTCAAAGTTCAAGAATGAGTGATCCAGTGAACAAGGTACATGCCACCTTGGCTTATCTGACCAAGTTTTGAAGCCATATTTTATTACTTCTACCATGTTTTTTAAGAAAATGATTATTTTAAAGTTCATTTTTTTTTTTTTTCAGAGAAAGATAGAGAGGTATGTCTATCAGGGTCTTCATGCCATGATACCCCCCAGCTTCAGACAGTATGGATCACAGGCATGCACACACATGTCTGGCATGAACAGGGAGTCCTAAAAACATGAAACTGAGACCTTCTCATTTGGACCCAGCATTGCAGAGCATAGCATTACCACTGTTCTGGCTGGCTCTACTTCTGCTGTATTCTGTTGGTTGAGGTGGTCATAAATCTACCCAGATTCAAGTTGGGGGAGGATCAGTAAACCCTATCTACAGATTGGAGGAGGAGTTTCAGATAATTTGTGACTATGTTTTAAAACTACCACAAAGGCCATCAGGCAGAAGAATGTGCCTCCTTTATGAAAGCTCAGATGGTATGGATGTTAGGAAGCCCTGCCCTCCCTAGGACTAGCATTTCTTGGAGTGATGGAGGTTGCAGCATTTTACATGGATTTCGAATCAGTGAGATGCATTCCTCTAACCAGAGAGAGCAAATCCTGAGACCAAGACTTGGATGTATGTAGTTTTCTTTGGGAAATGATCCCAGGAAACAGGAGTAGAAGACTGGGAAGAGTAAAACAGGGAAGGAGAGTTACTTTAAGAGTGCATTGTTGAGTTGGTCACTGCTGTGGGCTACTGGAGTTCAGTTCTGCTAAGGTCGCACCTCAGCATCATCTTTCTGGGAAACAAAAAATTAACTCACTAACTTCTTTCCTCCATTGGTCAGGGACTGTCTCACAGAACACTGGCTTCCTCTTCCTCCCAACTCCACCCACGTATGAGTCGGAATGATAACCCAGAGTGTAGCAATATGTGTCTGGGTCAGACAGGGAAACACACAGTGAGCTGAATTGAGGTGCTGTCAAGTTACACATGCATGAAACAGGTTGTCATAGCAACAGATGGGTTAAAAGGTTAACTGGGAGGATGTGAGATGGTCATAAGAGGTGCCTGATTAACATGTACACATGCTTGAACCTCCTCTATTAATTAAGCCAAGGAGAGAGGCTTTAAAGCAAGGGGGCTACCCAACATTAGCAGATGTAATATAGCTTGTTTGCTTTTTTCTTTTCCCCTGGATTCCCTACTGGGTTTGCAGCTGCCAGGAAGACTCTCCCCATGTAGGTTCTCCCTGAGATGAGAAAATAACCAAATCCTTGTTATATGATTCTTCTTTTCTCCTCTAAGCTTATATGACTACCCTGGAAGTACTGACATTAATAATTATTATCCTCCTGATTAGGAAAACATTTGCAAAGGACAGACAATCCTGGTTCGTGAAAAAGCAGCCCTGGCAAAGACTATGTCCTTATCTTAGAGGAGACACCAGATTCAGTGACTAGTTCAGGTGTCCCCAGACCCCTCCCCTGCTCCCAGTTCTCAAATGCACAGGAAAACCCACCCCACAGTGGCAGACTAATAATCATTTCCCACTTTCTAGTCCCAATGGGGAATTGACACTGAGTGTGACTGGTCATGTTTATCATTTTACCTGCTTGACAGTATCAGAGGACAAGTCAATGGATGGAAATGAAAGGAGCGAGATCAGTGTAGTCTCAGATGCCAATTTCAAGACCCCTAGTGAGGAAGATGATAAGCTCACCCTATTCTAAGTGAACCTATGTGTGAAATCCAAATTTCTACATAAAAGAAGGATGCTTCATCTCTTTACAAAAGACATCTCCAGGAGACTAATTTGCCTATTGAGTTCCCAGAGCATTTTATTTTTGGTTTCCTTTATTGAAAGTATAGGGTTGCATCACATACTCTTAACAGTTCTCAAAATGAATCTAGTCCTTGGGTATGTTGTTTCAAAGAAAGCTTTTGTGAAAGTTCAGTATATGACTCAGGAAAAGGGGCTACTTAGCTTCAAGTTGGAGGTAGGGACCTGCAGTTACAGATCATTCTGGCCATCTCTTTTCATGCTCCCACCTTCCTTGAACCTTGAGAGAGAGAAGTACATCTTGGAGAGCCCCTGCAATCACTGATTGGAAATTTGGTAATTAGTACAAGTTAGGAAGATGTCCCACTGCCAACAATAGAAAATCTGACATCAGTGACTTAAAGTAACAGGGAGTGGGAACCAGCAGTTAGCGTAATGGCTATGTCGCTGGACTCCCACGTAGTCGACCGCGGTTCGTGTCCCGGACCCGGTGGCTTAAAACTCACGCCGGGCGCGTGTGCGTGCGTGCCCAAGATCCCGAGAGGAGAATGGAGGAGAAGGGATTGCGGCGTGACCATCCCCCCTGGGGGGTGATTTCTCGCTTTCTGTCTCTATGTCTCTCTCTGTCTGTCTGGCGAGCGCACGCGCCCTACAGTGAAAATCTCTCCAAAAAAAAAAAAACAAACAAACAAAGAGAAAGTAACAGGGAGTTATTTTTCCTCTCTTAGCAAAGCCTGAAAATGGATGACTGCTATTGTTTCAGCAACTTAGGCTATTCTCTATTTCTGCTATGCTTATTTTATTGACTTGTCTTATGGTTGCAAAATAAACTTCAGCATCTCTAATGTCACATCTGAGTTCAAGGCAGAAAGAAAGTGGAAGGGGAACTTTTTTTTTTTTTAAATTCTTCTGAGGATCTATCATTTTGCGGGGAGAAGAAGTACACATTACTTAAAGACTGTCCTTTAGATCTCATTAACCAGAAGTAGGTCATAGGCTCATTGGAGGTCAATACTGGCCAAAGGACATGCGAGGACCAATAATGATTTATCCTGAGGCAAGAGAAGAGGCCTTTCTTTTCTGAAATCATGAAATTTCTGCCTATTTCTTGAACGTATTAGGATTTTATTAGCAAAGAAGTAGGGGATGGGGAAGGGCAGTTAAATGTACAATTGGATAGGCAACAAACTGTGTTTCTCAAAACCAATGGGCCTGGAAATCTGATAGTGAATCGTAGCTTGGCTGCTCACCTTGTTGTGAAACATTGGACAAGCCACTTGACATGACTTGACTTGCAGTGACCTCATGGATAAACTGAGGAAAGTGAACAAAATCAGTGCCAATTTACCTTCTAGCTCCAACATTCAATGATTCTATGCAATTTTCATAACTTCTTGAATGTTCATGGCTAAACCCAAACTGGTTTGTAATTGAAACAGATGCCCTAATGGTGTTATTCCGGCTCCAAGAACTGGCTGCTTGCATTTTTATGCAGTAAATTATGTGCTGCAGATTTCAAAGAAGTTTCACTCTCCTTCCTCCTCTTTTACCTTTAAGGAAAAACAAGTTTTACGCTCCGTCCTCCTTCCACATAGTTAAATTCTATATTTGAACAGTATAGCTTTCTTCCATCTAGTTCTTATTTAGTTTTATTTTTATAGATAAAAGGAAAAAATAATAGCCTTCTCGTTTGGTATAAAGCTCCTTCTAAATAACAGGAAATTATTACCAGCCTTTTGATTGATTGCTCAATATTAAATGAAAGTTGATGTCTTTTAAAATATATAATTGCAATTAGTGTTTGGATGTATTGTGCATACGGTTTCCACTAGTTGTTAACAAAGGTAAAAACTGAAGGTTCCAATTGGGTGATGTACCTGTGGTTAACGTAGTACCTGGTGTTTGTTAATTACTCAGTAAATATTTGTTGAATTGATGAATTATGTTAAGAAGAATAAATGAGCCAGAGTAGGTTAGGGCAGAATTAATTCTTTAGGGTTAGATTTTTCATAGTCTTAATATCCTTGATATCATTTAAGAAGGACATTAAAAAAGAGTTTACTTCAAACATTGGATTGAATCATCTCCTGAGAGCAATGTTTAAGCTCTGTGCAGAGGAAACCAGATCCAATATGGCTGACAGGGTTCAAATCTTGACTAATGGTTTGAAAAACTTCCTAACAAAATGGAAAAATGGAGGAGAAAGAGGATTGTGGTATGACTAGGCTCCATTGAGGGGAGGAGTGCTTCTCTCTCTCTTTTATGCATGTGCATGCACCCTCTGGCATAAATTTAAAAGACAACAAAACAAACGAAAAATTGGTTGATAGCTTATATTATCTGTACATTAATGGAGGGCCAAAAGGAAGCCAGAAATAATATGGCATGCCATTCATTCATTCATCGACCACTCTTAGTGCCAGTAAATAAGAACAACAATGGTTCCTGCCTCCATGAAGCTTGCATTCCAATGGAAGAGACAGATAATAAGTAACCAAAACAATTTCAGATAGAAAGAGAAAATGAAACAAGATACTGTGATAATGAGTAGGTGGCCAGAAAGCATTAGTTAGGGCATCATGGAAAGTTTCTCTGAGGAGGTGACATTGGAGTTGAGACCAGAAGAAAGCCAGTTATGTGAAGCTCTGGTAGAAGTGTTTCAGGCAAATGCAACAATAAGTGCAAATGCTCCTAGGTAGAAATAAGCATGGCTCACTCGAAGACAGGTAAGAAAGCAAGAGTAGCTCAAATGCAGTGAACAGATTATAGATAGTGCGAAGAGATTCATTGGGAGAGGGGGCTGGGCCAACCTGTGGAAAACCTTTTGAACAAGGACATCATTATCTGAACTGCAATAGAAATCTGTTTTGGGTCTTAACAGGAAAAGGTCATAATCTGCTTTAAACTTAAAAAAATGCTATAAGGCATGTGCACTCACCCGGGAGAGACAGAAAGAGAGTATACACACTCCTGTCCCCCAAGGGAGGGTGGTGACACTTAAATCCCCTCTCCTCCACTCTTTTCTCAGGGTTCTAGACACACACACACATACACACACACACACACACACACACACACACACACACACACTCACGGTGTGTTCCTCAAGCTACTGGATATCTGAGACCCAAACCATACAGCCAGTCATGTGGGATATAGCCTCCCCAACTACTATGCCACTGACTAGCCCTCTGCTTTAAATTTTTTTAAGATCTTTCATCTGTTGAGTGTAGAATGGATTGGAAGGGACCAAATCAGAAACAAGGACATTAGTTTGAGGGTTACCATAATCATTCAGGTAAGAGAAGATGTCTTGTGAGCAGGGAGATGGGGAAAGTGGACAGACTTGAGATCTATTTTGGAAGCAAAGGTCCACTTTGAAGCAGGGGCTTCACGAAGCAGTCCTTGTAGTAATGCAATGGTTAAAACAGAGGAAAAAGGAGTAATCCCTAACAACCTCTCAATAACAGAATCTCAGCAATGCCATGCCTCCTTCAGCCTTGCTTCTTAAGTAGACAGATATAACTCTTCCAGTGTAATCTCTCTGATCAAGAAAAGAATTGAGAATACACATACCTAAGACCTCCAGTATGGGCTTCCCTAATCCCTTCTTCACCTTTTTGATCAGCCCAAGCACTTACATGGCAGAAAATCTAAGCAAATAGAGGGAACTGTGTAGAGAAATGATTTGTGGGGAAATCTGCTAGGATTACCAAGATTAATGATGAAAAAAAAAAAACTGTCCTCAAATATGCTCTAGATAAAATACCAGGATGGTATGGGAGTGGGAGGGGGACCAAGTAGTGTTATGTTTTCATTTTAATAAAGCAGAAATATGTAGGCAGGAAATCATTGTTTAAAGTGTTTTCACTTGGTGAAGCTCTTCAAATAAAAACCACACACTTTGAATTATACATTGAACAGAAAGAACTTTGGATGTCTCTAAATTTGAGATCTCAGTTTTATGCAAATGATGTGGATAGAAAGTGCGAGTGCTGGAGCTGGCCAAGTCTGAGATTTCACTAGCCCTATAGTGTGTCTTAAGGTGGTATTAAGGCAAGGTGAATTTGATAGTAGAGTTTACTCATGGCACTCTGGTTCTAGGAAAACATGAGATTTTCTTAGAATCTCTTAGTCTCTTGGTATGTTGCTAGGAATTGTATAGGCACACTTCTTTTAAAGCAAATGGATTGCTATGCTATTTTCCTGCTCTCCCCATGCTAGGCTCTGGGTTAATGTACCCTTGAGTGGGGGCTATTCACTGGATGACTCAACTTGTTCAGGCTTTTAGCTCTCTCTTCTTCCTTCCTCTGGCAGGTAAAGAGCAACAGAGTGGGCAGATGATCAGATGGGCAGGCACTTGACTTTGATGGACACACCTAAAGAGGTCTTGAAAGTTTCTGTAGAGTCTCATCTCAATGTGCCACATACAGGTTTTTATGTGTAGTAATGTTTTAAAATTGTTAGTGGTGACCCATGTCATGATGTAGTGGTATGGACCAAGTTGTTATAAAGTAAAATAAGGCAAATAGAACAAAAATAACAGAGTGTTGTACATAGTAAAGGTGACTATTATTTTGTGAAATTTTATTTATAAATATACCTATATGAGCTGGGCCATGATATATATTTAAAAAGAAAGTTTGAGAAACACTACCATAGAGAGAAAAGGCTGAAAGTGCTGCCTCTGTAATTAGGGGGCTCAGAGAGAATAATTTCAGCTCCATTAATTACAGGCTCCAAGACCATGGGTAAGTTTTGTAACCTCTTCAGACTTCAGCTTCCACATGTAAGTTGGGATAAAGATGAATCCTGCCTCATAGTGCTATGTTTCTTGGAAGAGTTAAAGCCTTGACTACAATGCCTGACACACAATATGCACCTAATAAATGGCACCTATTATGATTTTCTATGAAAGTTACTCATCTGTTGTGAGTGTGTGTGGCAGGAGAGTTGTGATTAACATGACTCATAAGACTCTGTTTCCAATCTGGAAAAGGATGTGGTCCCACTGAGTCTTCCTTCAGCCAATCTTCTGTCTTGGAGAATGTTTAATACTTTATATCAGAACCCTTGTCTGAAAACCAAGACTCCCTCAATAGGCACAATGTTCTTAGGATTTTCAGAATAGAATACATTTTCATTTGCTTTGTTTATTTTTATTTCCCTTTTGGAGAGATACATTGGGAGTAGTGGTGCAGCAATTGAGTAGAGTTGTGCCTTCCCTAAAGCCTCCTGGAATGGGGAATCACCGGATTGTGTACCTCTTGCTCACTGTGGGGTCTCCCCATTTGTTGAAGTCAGCATTCTGCTTCTACAACTTTGTTTCTTTTCTTCAGTCTTTGCTTCTGATAAACTCTTCCATATTATGCTGTTCTGTGGCTTAACACGATTAATAGTGATGTATTTCCGGATGGCCTTTTAACTATTGTGATTGAATTTAGTTTTAAAAACAGTTCTATCAAGGCATACTTTACATATCATAAGTTCATGCATTTTAAGCGTGCAATTCAGTGATTATTAATGAGTTTACAGAGTTGAGCCACCATCACAATCCAGTTTTAGAACATTTTCATCACCCCCAAAGAAAGAACCCTTGTGACTCTTTTTAAATCTTCAACTCCCACCCTTAGACAAACACTGTTCTACTATGTATCTTTACAGAGTTTCCTTTGTTGGGCATTTTATCAAGATAGAATCATACAATGTGTGGTCTTTTGGTCTAGCCTTTTTCACTTAGCATAAAGTTTTTAAAGTTCAGACATGCTGCTGCATGATTTAGTACTTTGATCCTTATGTGTGAATGTACATTTGTTTCTCCACTCCCAGTGGTGGATATTTGATTGCTCCTCCCTTTTAGCTATTATGAATAATACCTATGTGAACATTTGCATACAAGTATGGCCATATGTTTTGTTTTTCTGGGGTAGATAATTAGGAATGGAATTGATGGATCATATGCTAAAATTACGTTCAAACATTTAAAGTAGTTGTACCACCTTACATTACCACCAGCAAAGCTTGAGAGTTTTAGTTTTGTATGTACTTGCCAGTGCTTATTTTTTTTATTGATAATCTTTCTGGAGTTGAGTGGTATTTTGTTGTGATTCAAATTTGAATTTCACTAATTAAAATGACTTTTTCCATCTCTTTATTAGCTTTTATGCATTATCTTTGGTGAAAAACCTATTCAAATCTTTTGCCAAAAATTTTTAGGTACGTTCTTTGAATTTTTATTGTTGAAATATTATTGTTTTGTATATATTCTTCATAAGCCTTTTATATGTGATTTACAAATATTTTAGTCTGTGGCTTAGCTCTGAATTTTCTTAAAGGTGCCTTTTGATGAGTGAGCTTTTTAGTTTTGACAAAATCCAATATATCAAGATTTTCTTTTATGGATTTTGATTTTGATATGGTATCTAACGACTCTTCACCTAATTCAAGGTCACAAAGAGTATCTTCTATGTTTTCTTCTGAAAACTTTTAACTTTTAGCTTTTAAATTTAGCTCTTGGATGCATTGTGAGATTTCATTTGTTTGTTGTTTTTAAAATAGTGGGAGAGAAGTATCTAAATTCATCTCTTTCACATGTACCATTTGTTGAAAATTGTCCCAGTGCTATCCTTTGAAAATATTGTTGTTTCTGTATCAAATTGCATTGTCTTCTCTGTGAACAATCAATTAACTATATATGTAAGGGTTTATTTCTAGACTCTGAATTCTGCTCCATTCATCTATGTTTCTATTCTTTTTCCAATATCACACTATCTTTATTACAGTAGCCTTGTAGTAAATTTTGAAATCAGGAAACATAAGTCTTCTGACTTTTTTATTTTTTCAAGATTATTTTCACTATTTTCGGTCCTTTGCATTCTATATGTTTAGGATTGACCCCTCAATTTCTTTCTTTTTTATTTTCCTTTTTTGTCACCTTTATGTATTTTTAATTTAAATTTATTTACATTCATTTACTTATACATCATTATAGCATACAAAATGAGATTTTCCATTCAGAATAGACTGTATATTGGCTCAATCAAGCACATCTACATATGTGCTATCATCAACAAATAATTTTCCATTTCTTTGCTTTTTTTCCCATCCTTGATTCCTTATCTCTCACTCTCTGCCATCTCCCTCCCTCCTCATCCTTGATTCCTTATCGCTCCCGCTCTGCCATCTCCCTCCCTCCTCTCACACTGTCTCTGGTATTCATGGTTGCTGTCTATGCTTCCCCCCCCCACACACATTTTATTGATTTAATAAGATCTTAATTAATCTAAATATTTTCAATAGCAAGCACAGCTGATATATACATACCCATGAACACAAGTCTGACTTTAGGCATAAACCTCAGTGAGTAGAATGAACATACTATAAAGTAGCACCTAGCTGGGGCTATATAGCTACTGCAGTCATCAAATAGGTATTTTTAGTGCATTTTTTTTAATTTAAAGAAAAACAGCTTTTCTGTTTTTTTTTTTTTCTGAAACATTTTTTTAAATTAATTAATTTACATTCATTCCCTGAGCATTGTCACAACATACAAAATGTGATTTCCCATCCAGAACATACTGCATAGTGGATTAATCATGCATGTTATCATCAATAATTTTTCCTTTCTAGTTATATATTTTACCCCTGTTTCTGACCCTCTGCCCTTTCCCACCCTCTTCTCACACTATCTCTGGTGTCTACAGTTGTCTTCCATTTATTCCCCCCCCCTTTTAGTCAAAAGTCATAAAATGCTATTTCACCAGTTAAGTCTCACGTACTTAATCGATCTTCTGTTGTGGTTTGATCTTCCCAATTAAATTCTGGGATATAATATTCAACTCCAGACTTGTCCCTATGACTAAGTTGGCCATTTTCTTAGTTTTTGAACTCTTATTTCTGTGTATCTGTATTTAATTTTCCTGATATAGTACTTCCTTGAGAACTTCTTGGAGATCTGGTCTGCTGTTGGTAAATTCTTTCAGGTTTTGTTTATTTGAGAATGTTCTTGTCTTTTCTTCCCATATGAAGGATAATCTTGCCAGTTACAGTAAACTTGGTTGAAATTGCTTTTCCCTTAACACTTTGAATACATTTTCCCATTCTTTCCTCACCCACATTGTTTCTGATGAGAGGTCTGCTGTTAGCCTGATGGGATATCCTTTGTAGGTAACTTGACATTTCTCTCTTGCCAATCTTAGTATCTTGTCTTTTCCTGTGGTTTTGGTCAATCTGGCTATAATGTGTCTTGAAGAAGGTCTTCATGGGTTGATTCTATTTGGGGTCCTTTGTATTTTTTGGGACTGGATCTTTGAGTGCCTCTCTAGGTTTGGAAAGTTTTCTTGCAGGATTTCATGGAATAGATTATCAATGTCCTTATGAGTCTCTTCACCTTCTGGGATACCAATAATCTGGATGTTTGGATGTTTGATGGTATCTAGTATTTCTTATATACTATTCTCATTTTTCAGGGGGCAATTTTCTCAGTCTTTGTGGTAGATTTTTCTAGGCCAGCCATTTTCTCTTCTACATCTGAGATTCTATTTTCTGTATGATCTAGTCTGCATTTAATACTTTCAAGAGAGATTTTGACTTCCTGTATTATAGTCTTCATATCAAACAGGTCCATTTGACTCTTTTTAAAAGTGTGTAATTTCTCTTCTAGTTCTTGCACGAATTTCCTCACCTCCCAGAACACATCATCTCCTTTCTCCTTTCTCTTCTGCAGTTCATTGTCCCTCTTCTCTTTCATCTCTGTTAGCTTTGCCATTATGAATATTCTGAATTCTTTTTTTTTTTTTTTGAGAGATTTTCGCTATAGGGCATGGGCGCTGCCCAGACAGAGAGACAGAAAGTGAGAAATCACCCCCTGGGGGGATGGCCACACCGCAATCCCTTCTCCTCCATTCTCCTCTCGGGATCTTTGGCATGCACACACACACGCCTGGCATGAGTTTAAGCCACCAAGTCCGGGACTTGAACCGTGGTCGACTCCATGGGAGTCCAGCAACATTGCCATTATGCTAACTTCTGGTCCCAATATTCTGAATTCTTTATCAGACATTTCCATGATTTCCATTGCATTGTCTTTGGATGAAGAGGAGCTATTCTTTTCTCTTGGAGGAGAGGTATTTTCTTGCTTTCTCATATTTCTGGTGGCCTTGTGGTGATTTCTAGTCATCTAATGGATGATGTGTTTCTTCGTAAATTTAGAGTTCAATCTGAGCATTCAGGAGAGTGCAGAAAGAGGTGATCTGGAATCTCTTTGCCATTCCATTTTGATCCCTTTGCGCAGTAGATTCAGTAGATATTTAGAAATATGTTAACCCTAATAGTATTTGGATGTTTGGCTATAGTTCACTTAGATCTGTCTAGAAACACAGTGAATGGAGATTAGAGTAGAGAGATGACATAAAAGAAAAAGAAAAGGGAACAGAGAGAGAGAAAAAATAACCACCACCACAACAACCAAGAAACAGAGAAGAAAATGAAAAAAAAAAAGAAAAGAAAAGCAAAAACTAGAAAACCACGTGGCGTGCTTGCATGCTGTGCTAAATCACTAGTTCTCAGGAGCCATGAAAGTGTCTTCTTCTGAAGGCCTGCCCCTTGCTTCTCCTGGGTGGGAGTGGGGAGAGGGGATTATTAACAAGATAAAAGTAAAGGAGGGGCTGAAACCTGAGAAAATATTTTACCTTATGTTCACATGTTGAAATATTCAATTTGTAAGCTAAATAATGTGATTGAATATAAAGGAGAAAAAAAATGTGAAAAAAATTATAAAGGAAAAATTACAGAAGAATGAGAAGACAGAGACAGAGGCAGAAAGAGACAGGGACAGAGACAGAGAGAAGGCTTGAGGGGGTTCCTACCACTTGAGGTTTGGGGGCGAACTGAATTATCAGTGGAAAACCTTTATTTCTCTTTTTTCCCTGAAATCACTAGTTCTCAGGAGCCATGAACAACTCCTCAATTTCTACATAAAAAGCCTGCTGGGATTTTGATAGGAATTACATCAAATCTATTGAATAACTTGGAAATTTCTATCTTAATGATGTTGAATATTTCATTTTCTTTTTTAAAATTTTATTTATTTATTTCTGTTATGAGTGACAGAGTCACAGTAGAGAGACAGGACCCCTAACAGGGTCCTGACACTGTAATCCACCCCCAGACTCAGCCAGCTCCAAATCATGGGCACATGTGTGCCCACCATACTTCAGGAAGGTCTCTATACCTGAGCCTAAAACATCCCCATGGGGATCAGCTTCACAGAGCATCATGCTTTACGTCTGTGCCATCCTCTGGCCCCCTTGAGTCTTTAAATCTGTGAAAATGAAATGTCTCTTCATTTATTAATATTTTCTTTAATTTCTGAGCACAATGTTTTATAGTTTTCATACAAATAATTGACATTTATTGTTACATTTATTCCTAAATAATTTATTATTTTTGATTCTACAATTTCATTTTTCTATACTGTATGATGATCTTGTATCATGCAATCTCATTGGTCTTGATTATTAGTGCTAATATTTGCCGAGTACTTGGCCTAATTTAGAAATGAAACTTTATTATAGGTATGTATGTATAGGAAAAACGTAGTGTGAGGTTCAGTACCATTTGCTATTTCAGGCATCCCATGAGGGTCTTGATTTTGTATTCTACAGTTTCAGTAACCTGAAGTCAACTATGGTCAGAAAAGAGGTATGTATGGTACAACAAAGGTATTTTGAGAAACAGGGAGAGACCATATTTACATAACTTTCATAACAGTATATTGTTATAATTATTCTATTATATTAATATGTTGTTGTGCCTATAAATTTATCATAGATTTGTATGTATAAGAAATACATAACATATATAGGGTCTGGTACTATTTGTGGTTTCAGGCGTTCATTGGAGGCCTTGGATCATATTTCCCATGGATAAGGGGGGACCAGCGGACTACTCAAAAATGGAATATTTTCTTAATTTCACTTCCAATTGTTCATTATTAGCACCTAAAAATACAACTCATTTTTATATATTTTTCTCATCTCATTCTACAATCATGCAATCTTATTGCTCTCACTTGTTAGTGCTAATAGTTTTTTAGTGGTTTCTTCAGAATTTCTCATATATGAGATTATGTCATCTATGAATAGACAGTAAAATAAGTGAAAATGTTGGAGTAAGCAACTCCAGAAGTCTGGTCCTTTATTAAAGCAATGAAAACAGTGACAAAACTGCCAGAACCAACTTTTTCAGAACTGTAGAAACTAACCAAAAGCTTATAGCAACCTAGGGAGTGCTTATTCAAGAAAAATGACAAAAATTGGCAAGAACAGAGAGCTTTGTGGCATTTTAACTTACCCTAGCTCCATCTACCACCCTCTATCTCAATCATAGCCTGAAAAATAACGTTCTGCATTCCCAATACAAGTACTGGAGGAAGCAGAAGTATCTCATTTGCAAAGAATTGCCTTTAGTTGCTCTGTCTGGTGACTCTCTAGAATACCTATTGAAAAGGCACATATTTATTTTATGTAAATCTAAACTCACCCAGTCCTAGTCACTACCAGGGGAGCACTTGCTAAACTATTTATGGTGATTTTATTTATTGCTGTCCAAGGCAATGGATAGTAGTTGAGGCAAGCAATAGACTAACCAAAAAGCTTAGAAATGAAGGCTGATATGTGTAATGGAATAAGGGCTATGAAAAGTTCCAATGTATTCCTGAGAATCTACAAGACCATATGCATGTCCAGGGCTATGTGTATGCTCAGGAAAGACCTAAGAAAGCCCTCAGTGACCTAGTTAATCTCAATTATTAGTGGCAGTCTAGCTGACCTTGAGGCTTTGAACAAGCAAGAAGGAAAGCTAAGGTAGAGTTGTGAACTGCCTGTGTGAATGTTGACAGCTTGCCCCAACATGTCCACAAAACCCCTCTGCAAAGACTGGGAGATTTTCTTAGTTCCAGATGTTTAAGGAAATCTCTATCAGATTGTTGGGTAATCACTAAACTGACAAAAGATGGACTTCAGTGACCAAACATGAAAAGGAATGTAGACTTTACAGAATTAGATCTGTAAACTTGTTAGACAATAAGAAGCAGCAGCAACTCCTTAGATGAAGGAATATCCAATTTCCAGAGTTGCAACATTACAATATTCAAAATGTCTAGCTTTCAACAGAAAATGATAAGGCAAAGAAACAAGACAGTATGGCCCATACAGAGGGGTGAAACCACCATAATCAACAAAAGCTATCCCTGAGGAATCTCAGAAGTTGGACTTTCTAGATAAAGCTTAAAACAAGTATTTGAACATGATTTTGCATATATATTCATGAAGGATATTTGTCTGTAGTGTTTTTTTTTTAAATGTTATATCTTTGGCATTGATATCAGGATAATATTGGCTGTATAAAATAATTTGGAAGTGTTCCCTTCTCCCCTATTTTCTGGAAGACTTTATGAAGGGCTGATTTAACTTATTAAAATATTTTATTGAATTAACCAGGGAAGTCATCTTAGAATGGACTTTTCTTTGTAGGAAGATTTTAAATTACCAGTTCAATTCATTTAGTTGTTACAGGGTTAGTTATATTTTTAAATTTCTTCTTGAGTCAATTTAGGTAATTTTAGTCTTTCTAGAAAATTTTCTATTTTATCTAAGTTGTTGAATTTGCTGGCATATAGTTTATTTGTAGTATTATCATTTATTACTTTTAAAAATTATTTTATTTAACTTTATTTATTTATTTATTTATTTTAATTTTATCAAAGAGGAAAAGAGAGAGAGGAGAGAGAAAGAGAGAGAAAGAGTGAGAAAGCAATCCACCAGGTCTGGGACTTGAATTGCGGTCAGCCATGTGGGAGTCCAGAGCTATTAACTATCATGCCACCTACTGGACCTTTATTTAATACTTTTCATTTCTATAAGGCCAATAGTGATTATCTCTTTTGTTTTTGAGTTTGGTAATTTATGTCTTCTTTTATTTTTTTGGCCAATCTAGCTAAATATTTGTCAATTTTGTTGATTGTTGCAAAGAACCAGTTTTTGATATTATTAATTTTCTCTATATTTATTTATTTATTTATTTATTATTTCATTTTTTCCCATACATTCAATCACATTATTATTTGTCTTACAAAGTGGATATTTCAACAGGTTATCCTTACTCCCTAGTACAGTTGATAAACCTACAAAATATCTTCAACAGATAAAACCACACCTCTTTGTGTCATTAATGCTTTGCCTCCCTGTCCCTCCCCCAAATGTCCTTCCTCAGACCCTTCTCTTTCACACACACTACATCTGGTATTTACATCTATATACTGTGTTTCTATATCCTTAGTCAATTAGTTTCAGTCATAGACTGCAGACAGTATATATTAAGTGGGGACACACAATGCCTCTCCATAACCTGGCTTGCTTTCTGTTTCAATGATTGCTACTGTGATCTTTGTTATTTCTTCCTTATGTTTTTTTTTCTCTTTTTTTTATATTTATTAAGGTAGAAATAAAGTTATTCACTCGAGATCTCTTTTCTTTTTAATATAAGCATTTAAAGTTATAAATATCCCTATAAACACTGTTTCATAAAGTTTGACATATTGTAGTTTTGTTTCTTTTAATTGAAAATATTTTCTAATTTCTCTTGCAATTTCTGCCCTGATCCATTGATTATTTAGAGATAGGTTGTTTAATTTTCATGTATTTATTTCCCAAATTTTCTTTTGTTGATTTATAATTTATTGCATTGTGGTTGAAGGACATAGTTCATATTATCTTAAACTTTTTAAGTTTACTGAGTTTTATTTTATGGCTTAACATGTGATGTAGCCTCAAGAATATTTCATGTGCACTTGAAACGAATGTATATTCTGCTATTCTGGTGCAAGATGTTATATAGATGTCAGCTAGATCAAGTGGTTGGCCATGTTTGTCTGTTCTTTTATATCTTAGCTGATTTTATGTATAGTTGTTCTATTCATTCTTGAGAATGGAGTAGAAGTCTGCAACTATTATTGTTGAGTTGTCTCTTTAATTATGTCAGTTTCTGCATCATATATATACTTTTCTTTTTTTTTTTTTGGAGAGGTTTTCGCTATAGGGCATGTGTATTCACCAGACAGAGAGAGACAGAGGCAGAAAGCGAGAAATCACCCCCCTAGTAGGGATGGTCACGCTGTAATCCCTTCTCCTCCATTCTCCTCTCGGGATCTTGGGCACGTATGCACATGTGCCCAGCGTGAGTTTAAGCCACCGGGTCCGGGGCTCGAACTGCGGTCAACTACGTGGGAGTCCAGCGACATAGCCATTACGCTAACTGCTGGTCCCATCTGCATCATATATTTTGAAGCTCTGTTGGTAGGCATGTGTACGCTTATAATTGTTATTTCTTCCTTATTAATACCTTGTAATTATAAAATATCCCTCTTCATTTGCATAAGCATTTTTACTTTAAGTCTATTTGTCTGTTACTAATATAGTGACTTTATTTCTCTCAATTATAATTTACACAGTATTTTTAAAATACCTTTACTTTCAACCTATTTATGTCTTTGAATCTAAGTGTGTCTGTTGCATATAGAATATAGCTGAGTCTTGCTTTTTTTAACCTATTTTTATATTTATTTTTACATTTTAAAATTTTGCTTTAGGGACCAGCAATTAGCGTAATGGCTATGTCACTGGACTCCCATGTAGTCGACCATGGTTTGAGTCCTAGACCTGGTGGCTTAAACTCATGCCGGGCGTGTGTGCATGAGTGCCCAAGATCCCGAGAGGAGAAAGGAGGAGAAGGAATTGCAGAGTGGCCATCTCCCCTGGGGGGGAATTTCTTGCTTTCTGTCTCTCTGTCTCTCTCTGTTTTTCTGGCGAGCGCATGTGCCCTATAGCATAAACTTCTCAAAAAATTTGCATTTAATCACTGTAAATCTTTACAGTATACAAAATGGTTTTTCCCAGCATGATTACAGTGTATATTAGTCAAGTCAAAGATATTGTCACATGCATTTTTTTTGGAGGGATTTTTGCTATAGGGCATGTGCACTTGCTGGAGACAGAGAGAGACAGAAAGCAAGAAATCACCCCCCCACAGGGGATGGCCATGTTGCATTCCCTTCTCCTCCATTTTCCTCTCAGGATTTTGGCCACATACACACAAATGCACCTGGCAAGAGTGTTAAGCTGCTGGGTCTGGGACTCAAACTGTAGTCAACTATGTAGGAGTCCAGTGACATAACCATTATGTCATCCGATGGTCCCACCATATACTGTTTTTAAGAATTATTTTAACTTTATTTTAATTTGACTGGAGAGGGACAGAATGAGAGAACGAGAGAGCGAGAGAACGAGAGAGCGAGAGAACGAGAGAGAGAGAGAGAGAAAGGGAAAGGGAGAAAGCAAGCCATCAGGTCCATGACTCAAACCATAATTGGCCATGTGCGAGTCCAGTGTCCTTAACCACCACGCCACCTGCTGAGCTCAAGCATATACATTTTTTTAAAAAGAATTATTTATTATTATTATTTTTAAATTTGCTATAGGGCACATGTGGTCATCAGAGAGATACATAGAGGAAAATGAGAAAGCAAGCCACCAGGTCCAGGACATGAAGCACAGTTGTCCACGTGGAAGTTCAGTGCCTTAACCACCACACCACCTGCTGGCCCTAGTATTTATTAATTTTTTTAAAGAGTAAAGTTAAACTTTACAGTAATTTTTTTCTATATACAAGAAATTACAGTACATGTTTATGGGGACTCCTAGCACAGGGCTCCCCTCTTTTTCACTAAGAGTTTTACTTATAGCTGACAATTGATGGGGAAGGGATGCAAAAAACAGTGATGGACCTAGGCTGACTCCACCTCACACCTTCCTTAAAAAATACAAAGATAGATCTCTATTGTAAGCTTGCTTCTTTGCTAAGACCTAGAATCGGCCCCAGTATTACCATATACGTTATCTTGTTTTATATCCAGTCTGACAATGTTTGTATTTTGATTTGAGTGTTTAATCTTTTACTTTTTAAAATTAAAATTGTTACTGAGATAATCATAGATTCGTATGCAGTTGTAAGAAATATCAGAGTGGTCCCTGGTACATTTTGGCTAGTTTTTACCAATAGAAGCATTTCACTGAACTACAGTATAATATTACAACCTGGATATTAACATTGATACAATCCATAGAATTTGTTTGGATTTCTCTAGTTTCATTTGTAATCATTTGTGTGTGTTTGGGTATGGGGGGGATTATTAAGTTCTATACATTTTTAAAAAGTTTCTTTCTTTCTTCCATGAATGAGACAGTCAGTCTTCTTGACACATGATCCATCCTCTGCTTCAGCCAACTTTGGATCATGGGCACATATGAGCCCACGTACTCAGGGAAGTCTCTGGGTGCAAACCTGGAAACTTTCCATATCGGTCAGCCTTGCAGAGCATTGTATTTTACCTCTGTACCGCTATCTGGCTTCAAAGTCTGTATAATTTTATCAGCTGTGTAAGTTAATGTATCTACCACTGTAGTCAAGATACTGCACAGTTCCTACACCACAGGTATCCCTCACGTTTTTCTTTTATAACCCCATACCTCCCTGTTTTCTTTAATACCCCCATCCCTCCCTGCCACTTCCAACCCCTGTCCTATTGCTAATCCCTGGCAACCACTCATCTAATCTCTATTTCTAAAATTTTGTTATTTCAAAAATGTAATTAAAATGTAACCCTTAGGGTTTGGAATTTTTCACTTGAAAAATACGGAACATTTCATTAATTTGTGTATCATTTTTGCACAGGGGCCTTGCTGATCTCTGTACCATTGCTATTTTACTGTATGTGTTGATGCCAAAGTGAGCACAATCATTTTATTTTATTTTTTATTTTATTATTTCATTTTATTTTTTGGAGAGGTTTTTTTTTTTTTTTTTTTTTTTTTTTTTTTTTTTT
>NW_006159726.1:3734687-3740132 GCF_000334495.1 Tupaia belangeri chinensis | reverse complement strand
CGCACATGGGCCCGGCATGAGTTTAAGCCACCGGGTCCGGGACTCAAACTGTGGTCGACTACATGGGAGTCCAGCGATATAGCCATTATGCTAACTGCTGGTCCCGAATCATTTTATTTTTAATAAATGTTATAGTATATCTCCTATTTTTCTATTAGTTTTCTATTTGTCTCATGTCCTTTTGTTCCATTATTCCTCCTTTACTGTCATTTTTGTTCTAATTTTTTTACAGTGTACCATTTTATTGCTCTTGTTTTTTTGTTTGTTTGTTTGTTTTAATTAGTTTTTGGGAAATTATTTTTCTTAGTGGTTCTTCTGGGAGAAATATAGTATGCATCTTAACTAAAAACAATCTATTTCAGATAATACTAACTTAAATCTAGTAAAATATAGAAATTGCTCCAATATAGCTTTGTTCTTTCTCCCTTGACTATTGTTCATATATATTAGTACTTATATGTTATGTTCATAATAATCTAGTTTTATAATAATTGTTTTATGTCATCTTTTAAATAATAAAAGAGAAAAACTATCTTTATACCATCTCTTATATTTAAGTAAAAAATTGCCTTTCTTGTAGTCTGATTTTGTGTGCATGTATTTGTATTAATGATTTTTTTCACCTTTCAAGTGCTTCAGATTATTTACTTATTTATTTTTACATTTAATCACTGTACATTTTTGCAGCATACAAAATTAATCTCCCAGCCTGAATACGCTATGTATTAGTCCATTCAAAGATATTACCATATAAGTCATCAGTAATAGATAATTTTCCACTTTTGTATCTGTTAAATGTTTTGCTTTTTTTCCCTTTGAGTCCCTCCCTCCCACCCTCCACTGCTCACTGTGTTAATGTTTAGTGTCATTTCCCTTCAGTCTGAATCACTTCCTTTAGTATTATTTGTAAGATAGGCCATGTTTATCTGAAAATGTCTTGATTTTACCTTCATTTTTGAAATATATTTTTTGCAGGACATCAGATTGTTGGGTGACAGGTTTTTTTTTTTTTTTTTTTTTTTTTTTTTTTTTTTTTTTTTTGCCATAGGGTATGTATGCTCACTTTTTCTGGACCTCCAAGATTTCTGATGAGAAATTAGCTATTGATTTACCTAGGCCTCTCCACCCCACTTGTATGTAATAATTCCTTTTCTCTAGCTATTTTCACGTTTTTCTCATTGTCTTTGCCTGCCAATACTTTTACTATGATGAGCCTCGTGGATTTCTCTGTGGTTATCTTTCTTGGATGTGTATATTAACATTTTAAATCAATTTGGGGAAGTTTTTGGTGATTTTGTCTTCAGTTTCCCCCCTTTTTCCTCTCTCTTTTCCTTTGTGAGCTTTAAGTATGAATATGTTGGTACACTCAATGGTGTCTCACAGGTCTCTCAGGCTCTTGTACTAGTTCTTTGTTTTATTTTTTTTCTGTTCTTCATATTAGGCAATTTCTATTGATTTACAGTAAAATTTTCTGATTCTTTTTGCCATTCAAATCTGTGGTTAAGCCTGTTGGTGATTTTTTGTTTTTAATTTCAGTTATTGTGATTTTTAACTTCAGAATTTAAAACTGGTTCTTTTAAAATAATTTCCCTTTATTGATACTCTATATTTAATGAGTCATTGTTTTCATATACTTTAAAATTCTTTGAGCATGGTACCCTTTAGTCTTTGAACATATTTTTAACATCTGCTTTGAAGTGTTTGTTTGGTAAGTCTATCACCTGGAGTCCTTCAGATACTGTTTCTATTGCTTGTTTATTTTGGGGGAGGGTGCATGGGACACACTGTCCTGTTTCGTTTGTTTATTTTGATTTTTGCATGTCCCATAAATTCTTTTTGAATGCTGGATTTTTTTTTTATCTTTTATTTTGGAGAGTTTTTTTTTTTTTTTTGCTATAGGGCGTGTGCGTTCCCCAGAAAGACAGAGAGAGACAGAGAGACAGAAAGTGAGAAATCACCCCCCAGTGGGGATGGCCACGCCACAATACCTTCTCTTCCATTCTCCTATTGGGATCTTGGGCACGCACTCATACGCGCCCAGTGTGAGTTTAAGCGACCAGGTCCGGGACTCGAACCGTTATTGACTACATGGGAGTCCAGCACTATAGCCATTACGCTAACTACTGGTCCCAATGCTTGATCTTTTTTGATAATACATTGTAACAACTCTGAATTCTGATTTTCTTCTCCCCTTGTTTGTTGTTGCTATTTTGTTTGTTATCTGTTTAGTGACTTGCCTGAACCAACTTTATAGTGTCTGCCTCCCAAAAGGTATGTAGCCACTCATTTTTCTTCAAAAAAAAAAAAAAAAAAAAAAAAAAAAAAAAAAAGAGAGAGAGAACCTCAATATGAGGTGTGTGATTTTATTTTTAAGCCTGGTTTTCTGGAGTCATACTTGAGTCAGGATAGCAGCTTAGTGATCACTCAAAAGTTTGTCAGAGGTTGTATTTAAACATCTTGAGCCAATAAAGCTTTTACCCTATGTTGATGGATCTGTGTATGGTTGGGAAATGGCATTCAAAGTTTACGCAGTTTACAAATATGTCATAGCCTTTCTGTGCTTGTAAAGTCTCACATTCATCTAGGTACAAATAACCTACTAAAGTCCTCTCCAGTCTTTCTTGAGCATAAGCACAGCGATATGCACATGCACAACCTTCCACATCCCCAGGAATTTGCAAGAATTTACCAAGGTTCACACTCCTGTCTTGGTCACTAGATCTTGGTGATACATTTCTTGCCTTTCTGCTGGCAGATTGTTTCACCAGCCAGTATAGCAACTTTGGAATAGTTGTGATTTTGTTCTCTGATGATTGGCCACCACAATTGCTATTGTTTTCTTTTATTATTATTTTATTTTAAAATTATTTATTATTTTTATTTTAATTTACATATGTCTTCACAATGCACATCATTTCTTTTTCCAGGACGAGTACCATGCATATCAATCAATACAAAGACATTACTAAATACATTATTGTCAGCAAATAGCTTTTCATTTTTTTTATCAATTAAATGTACTTTTTTTGTTCCCTTTCTCCTCCCTCCCTCCCTCCATTATCCACTCCCATATTACCCCTACCCTTACTGTCGCTAGTATCTACAGTTGCCTTCCCTGATACTACTATACCTTTCAAACTTTCCACTTCTGCTATTGAGTGCAGACAATTGGTATATATTGAGTGGGGACATACAAAGTCTTATCTTTCATAGTTTGACTTGCTTCACTTAGCATTAAGTCTTCCATATTCATCCACTTCGTATCAAATGTCAAGTCTTCTTTTTTTATGACTGAGTAATATTTTATATCATATATATACCACATTTTTTCAATCCAATCATCTGTTTTTGGACATATGGGTTGATTCAATGTCCTACTGATTGTAAATAATGCTGCAATAAATACGGATGGTGCAAGTGCTTTTCTGACAAGGGTTTCTCTATCCTTTGGGTAAATACCTAAAAGTGAAATTACTGGGTCATATGGTAGTTCTATTTGTGGGTTTCTTAGGAATCTTCAGATCATTCTCCAAAGCGGTTGTACTAATTTACACTCCCACCAACAGTGTAAGAGAGTTCCCTTTTCACCACAGCCTTGCCAGCACTTATTATTTATTTTCTTAATTTTAGCCATTCTGACTGGGGTGAAGTGGTATCTCATTGTGTTTTTGATTTGCATTTTCCTTGTGGTAAGAGATGTCGAGTACTGGGACCAGCAGTTAGCATAATGGCTATGTCGCTGAACTCCCATGTAGTCGACCATGGTTCAAGTCCTGGACCCAGCGGCTTAAACTCACACCAGGCGTGTGTGCATGCATGCCCAAGATCCCAAGAGGAGAACGGAGGAGAAGGGATTGTGGCGTGGCCATGCCCCCTGGGGGGTGATTTCTTGCTTTCTATCTCTCCGTCTCTCTCTGTCTTTCTGGCAAGCGCACGTGCCCTATAGTGAAAACCTCTCCAATAAATAAATAAATAAAAGAGATGTCGAGTATGTTGTCATATGCTTTTGGGGCTGGTCGCGTCTTATTTGGAGAATTGTCTGTTCATCTCCTTTTCCCATCTTTTAATTGAATTGATATTTTTTTTCTGGTGGGTAAGCTGCTTTAATTCCCTGTATATTCTGGTTATCAGTCCTCTATCTGAGGTATAATTTGCAAATATATTCCCCCACTCTGAAGGTGGTCTTCTCACTCTACTTGTTTCTTTGGCTGTGCAGAAGCTTCTCAGCCTAATATAGTCCCATTTGTCTATTTTAAAGACTATTGCCTGTACTTTGGAAGTCTTTTTTAAGAAGTCTTTTCCTACTCCAGGGTCTCCAAGAATTTTTCTTGTGTTTTTCACCAGTATTTTTATAGCTTGAGGCTTTATGTTTAGATCCTCTATCCATTTTGAGTTAATTTTTGTTAGTGGTGAGAGATAAGGATCTAGTTTAATTCTTCTGCAGGTGAAGAAGCAGCTCTCCCAGCACCAGCTTTTATACTAAGAGGTCAATTAAAATTTTATTACTAAATATCAATTCAATGAATCATCTATATGAAATAATTTACTCCAATGTTGAAAACTTTAAACATAAACTTGAGGCAAGATATCAATAGAAAACAATTAATTATGGTGCTATCTACTTTTCAACACATTATATCAGTATTTTATTTAACTTAATTTTGCATATAATTTACATAAGTAAACACTATCAAAAGCCATAATGCTATAATTTCATATTTGCCATAGTATATAATAATATATACTAATATGCTTAATTTTAATCTAACAATTAAAAATCAAGTTATCACTTTGGCCAAAGGCTGTGAGAGATCCTAGTTAAACTAGCTCTAAAATATCATTTCCTTTTATATTTATATAATGAATTAAAATGCAAAAAGTAGGAAAATAGAAAACATAAACATAGGAGAACAAAAGACTTAGTTCCTTACAACAGTAACAGAAAATAGCTGCCATCTTCACATTCCAATTAAGTAATTAATTGTTTTTTTATAAGAATTCATTTTCCACTAAAAACGGGTACAAGACAAGGATGCCCACCTTCTCCACTCCTTTTCCATATAGTACTGGATGTTCTCGCTAATGGAATCAGAATAGAGGAAAAAGTAAAAGGCATTCAAATAGGAAAAGAATAAGTGAAACTCTCTCTATTCACAGATGACATGATTGTATACATAGAAGACCTAATGGTTTCCATGAAAAAATTTCTGGAAATAATACATGAATACAATAAAGTTGCAGAATACAAAATCAACATACAGAAATCTATAGCATTTCTATGTATGAACAACAGGCAGACTGAGATAGAACTGAAAGAAGTTATTTCATTTACTATAGCCACAAAAAGCATAAGATACTTAGGAATAAACCTAACCAAAGAAGTTAAAAACCTCCACAAGGAAAACTACAAGAAGCTAAAAAAAAAAAAAAGAAGTTGAAAATACC
>NW_006159726.1:3733978-3734603 GCF_000334495.1 Tupaia belangeri chinensis | reverse complement strand
GTGGCTGAAAAAACTCACGCCGGGCACGTGTGCATGCGTGCCCAAGATCCCGAGAGGAGAATGGAGGAGAAGGGATTGTGGCGTGGCCATCCCCCCTGGGGGGGTGATTTCTCGCTTTCTGTCTCTATGTCTCTCTCTGTCTGGCAAGTGCATGCACCCTAGAGTGAAGAAAAAAAAACAAAAAACCTCTCCAAAAAAAAAAAAAAAGTGGAAGGACATCCCATGTTCCTGGATTGGAAGAATTAATATAGTCAAAATGGCAATTTTGCCCAAATTAATCTACATATTTAATGAAATGCCAATCAAAGTACCAGACACATTCTTCACAGATCTAGAAAAGACAATCATGAAGTTTGTCTGGAATTGTAAAAGACCCCGTATTGCCAAAACAATTCTGCAGAAGAAGAGTGGAGTGGGTGGCATCTCACTCCCTGACCCAAAAATATACTACAAAGATGTGGAAATCAAAACAGCATAGTACTGGCACAGAAAGAGACAGGTGAACCAATGGAACAGAATAGAGTCCCCAGAAATAAATTCTCAAACATACAGTCAACTGATTTTTTTTTTTTGAGAGGTTTTCGCTGTAGGGCGCATGCGCTCGCCAGACAGACAGAGAGAAACA
>NW_006159726.1:3724770-3733182 GCF_000334495.1 Tupaia belangeri chinensis | reverse complement strand
AAAAACTGTGGCACATATACTCTATGGAATACTATTCAGCCATAAAAGAAAAAAAAAAAAACCTGGCTTTTGACAGGAAGTGGATGAATATGGAAGATTTACTGCTGAGTGAAGCAAGCCAGGCTATGAAGGACAGACATTGTATGTCCCCACTTAATATATACCGAGTGTCTGCACTCTATGACTGAAACTGATTGACTAAAGGATGTAGAAACACAGTATATGGATGTGAATACCAGATATAGTGTGTGTGTGAAAGAGTAGAGTCTGAGGAAGGACATTTAGAAGAAAAATGGGGAGGCAAATCATTAATGGGACAGAGAAATGTAGTATGTGTTAAAGATATTTTATAGTTTTATCAACTGGACTAGGGAGAAATGTTCACCTGTTGAAATACTCATTTTGTAAGCTAAATAATGGGATTGAATGTATAAAAGAAAATGAAATTAAAAAATGTTAAAAAAAAGAGATCTCATTTGCTGAAGAAATTTTCTTTTTCCCATTGAATTGTCTTGTGTCCTTTGTCAAGCCAGTTGGCTGTGTGTTTTGGGGTTTATCTGGGGGTTCTCAATTCTGTTCCATTGGTCTACCTGCCTGTTTTTGTGCCAATACCATCCTGTTTAAATTATCATGGCTTTGTAATATTTTGAAGTCAAGAAGGGAAATGCTTCCTACTTTTTTCTCCTTATACAGTATTGATTTGACAATATGGGACTTTTAATGCTTTAGACAAATTTTATGATTGCTTTTTCTACTTCTGTGAGAAATATCTCTGGTAGTTTTATTTGGATTGCATTGAATTTGTATATTAATTTGGATAGGTTGACATTTTGATTATATTAATTCTTCCAATCCAGGACCATGAGATGATTTTCCACTTTTTTGTATCATTTTAATTTTCTTTCCCTTCTAGTATTTCATAGTTTTCCTTGTAGAGATCTTTGCCGTCTTTGGTAAGGTTTATTCCTAGATAACTTATTGGTTTTCTGGCTTTTGTAAATGGAATTTCTTTCTTCAATTCTGTCTCAGTTTGTTCATTGTTGATGTATAAAAATGCTATAAATTTTTATACATTGATTTTGTATCCTGCCACTTTACTATATCTGTGTATCATTTCCAGGAGTTTTATTCATGGATTCTTTTGGATTTTCCATATATAGCATCATATCATCTGCAAATAGAGATAATTTCACTTCTTTTCCTATTCAGATGCCTTTTATTTGACTCTCTTGTCTCATTGCATTGGCTAGAACTTCCAGTACTATTTTAAAAAGGAGTGGAGAAAGTCGGCATCCTTTCAGCTTTTCCCCATTTAGTATGATGTTAGCTATGGATTTTTCATAGATGGCTTTTATTCTGTTGAGGAGTGTCCCTTCTATTCTGGTTTTGCTGCGAGTCTTAATCACGAAGGGGTATTTTATTTTACTGAATGCTTTTTCTGTATCAGTTGATATGACCTTATGGTTTTATCTTTCCTTTTGTTAATGTAATTTATTACATTTATTGTTTTGCATATGTTGAACCATCCTTGCATCCCTGGTATAAATCCTACTTGGCCTTGGTGTGTAAGCTTTTCTTTTTCTTTTTCTTTTTTTAATGAGAGATTTTTGCTATAGCAAGGGCATGTGCACTTGCCAGAGAGACAGAGAGATATAGTGTGAGAAGTTGCCCCTTAGAGGGGATGACCATGATGCAATTCTTTCTCCTCTGTTCTACTTTCAGGATTTCGGGCATGCATACACACACACCCGGTGCGAGTCTTAAGCTGCCAGATCCAGGGTTGGAACCATGGTCAACCATGTATGAGTTCGGCAATGCAATCTTTATGCCACCTTCTGGTCTCAGTGGTAATCTTTTTAATATGTTGTTGAATATAATTTGATAGTATCTTGTTGACAATTTTTGCATCTCTATTCATCAGGGATCTGGGCCTGAAGTTTTCTTTTTTGGTCATGTCCTTATCTGGTTTTGGAATGAGGATGATGGAGGCTTCATAGATTGAATTCAGGAGGGTTCCCTCCTTTTGAATTTTTATAAATAGTTTAAGGAGAATTGGGGTTAGTTTTTCTTTAAAAGTTTTGTAGAATTCAGAAATAAAGCCATTGAGACCTGGGCTCTTCCTTGTTGGGAGTCTATCTATTACTGGTTCAATTTCATTGCTTGTTATGAGTCTATTCAGACTTTCTATTTCTTCCTGGTTTAATATTGGTAAGTTACACAGGTCCAGAAATTTACTCATCCCATCAAGGTTTTCTTGTTTGTTGGCATATAGTTGCTCATAATACTCTCTGATGATATTTTGTATTTCTGTTATATCTGTTGTACTAATAATGCCTGTTTTCTTGCTGATTTGATTTATCTGGTTCCTTTCTCTATTCTTGATAAATCTAGCTAATGGTGTGTCAATTTTGCTTATCTTCTCATAGAACCAGATTTTGGTTTTGTTTATTTTCTGTATAGTTCTTTTATTGTCCATTTCATTTATTTCTACTTGAATCTTTTCTTTTCTTTTTTTTTTTTTTTGAGAGGTTTTTGCTATAGGGTGCATGCACTCACCAGAAAGAGACAGAGAAAGACAGAGAAATAGAAAGTGAGAAATCACCCTCCCAGGGGGATGGCCATGCCGCAATCCTTTCTCCTCCATTCTCCTCTTGGGATCTTGGGCACGCATGCACACGTGCCTGGCATGAGTTTAAGCCACCGGGTCTGGACCTCGAACTGCAGTCGACTACATGGGAGTTCAGCAACGTAGCCATTACACTAACTGCTGCCCCCTGCTTGAATCTTTATTATTTCTTTTCTCTTGGATTTTTTTTTCCAGTTCCCTGTGTTTTGTCATTAGGGTATTTATTTGCCATCTTTTTTCTTTTTCCTTGTAGGCATTAATTGCTATGAACTTCCCTCTTAAAATTGCTTTTGTTGTGCTCCATAGGTTATAAACACTTGTTTGTTCATTATCATTGGTTTCTATGAATCTTTTGATTTCAGTCTTAATTTCTTCTATAGCTGTGAAGTCATTTAGGCATAGGATGTTTAGTTTCCATGTGTTTGTGAATTTTCGTGGGCTCTTTCTTAGTTGATTTCAAGTTTGATTACATTGTGGTAAGAAAAGATGCTGGATCTAGTTTCTATACCTTTGAATTTGTAAAGGCTTCTTTCGTGCCCTATCACGTGGTCAATCTTTGAAAATGTTCCTTGTGGTAGTGAGAAGAATGTGTATTTTGTGGTAGTTGGATGAAATACTCCATAGAAGTTAGTCAAGTCCATTCCATGTATGGTATAATTTAGATCTTGTATCTTGTTTATTTTTAGGCTAGATGATCTGTCCAGAGGAGTCTAGGGTATTGAGATCTACAATGATTATGTTTCAGTTTATCTCTCCCTTGAGATCCCATAGTCTCTCTTTGATGTATTCAGGTGCTCCACTGTTGGGTGCATAGATATTTACAAGTGTTATATCTTCTTGTTGAACAAGTCCTATTAGTACTATATAATGTTCTTCTTTGTCTTTTCTTACATCTTTCTTCTTAAAGTTGTTTTATCTGATACCAGTATCACTACTCCAGGCATTTTTAGTTTCCATTTGCATGGAGTATGTTTTTCCAGTCCTTTGCTTTCAGTTTATGTATGTCCTTATCAGTGAGGTGTGTTTCGTGTAAGCAGCATAGACATGGCTTTTGTTTTTGAATCCATTTAGCCAGTCTGTGTCTTTTCATGGGAGAATGTAATCCATTAACAGTGAATGTTATTATTCATATTTGCAGATGTATCCCTGTCATTTTATTAGCCATTTTCTCAGTTTTTTGTTCTCCTATTTCTGTTTGTCTCTCTTTAGTTATCCTGATACAACACTCCCCTCAGTACTTCCTGTAGAGCTGGTTTAGTATTGGTGAATTCTTTCAGTTTTTGTTTATCTGATAATACTTTTCTTTGCTCTTCCCATTTGAAGGATAATCTTGCTGAATATAGTATTCTTGGTTGAAATTGTTTTTCTTTTAATGTTTTGGATACATCTTCCCATTCCTTTCTTGCCTGCATTGTTTCAGTTGAGAGGACTGTTAGCCTAATGGGATAGCCTTTATAAATAACCTGATATTTCTCCCTTGCCATTTTTAGAATATTGTCTTTGTCTTTAATTTTTACTGATCTGACTATGATGTGCTGGGGGAGGATCCTCTTATGTTGATTCTATTGGGAGTCCTTTTTATTTCTTTGGTCTGAATTTCTCCACATTTGGAAAGTTTTCAGAGGCATTTCATGAAAGAGGTTTTCCATACCTGTAGCAGATTTTTCATCTTCTGGAATACACATTATATGGATATTTGGTATCTAAAATTTTTCTTGTTTTTAACATGGTATCTAAAATTTCCTGTGTGTTGTCCTCATTTTCTTTTTTTTGTGATTTGGTGTATGCTGGGAACTTTGTCTTTGAGGTCAGAAATTCTTTTTTTTGCATGGTCCAATATGCTGTTAATGCTTTCTAGGGAGATTTTAATTTCTTAAATTGTATTCATTTCCAGAAGTTCTGTTTGATTCTTTTTAAGTGTGTCTATTTCTTTATGAAATTCCTCTGTCATGTACTGAAATGATTTTCTCATTTCCTGGATCTGATTGTCTGTTTCCTTTTGCATCTCATTGAGTTTTGTCACTATGAATATTCAGAATTCTTTTTCTAACATTTCCGTGTATTTCTCTGTGCTTTCCACTGTTGGTGAGGGCTGCTATGCTCACCTAAGGAAGAGCTGCCACCTTGTTTTTTCATGTTTCTTCAGAATCTGTGCTGATTTCTAGTTATGTGATGCAGTATTCACTTTTTTTCTATTTATTGGAGTAGATTCAATTTTTTAAAAATTTATTGGAGTAGATTCTGTAGTGCTGGTAGAGGGAATTTTGGCTTTAGTTCCCAGGTGTATTCCTATTGGAGGGCTCTGTCTCCCAGGTCGAATCAGTTATAGGTAACTTCAGGTGTTTGGCTCCTCTATCAAACGTTCAGTTTTTGATGAGGTGGTAGCAAGCTAAGGAGATACAGTTTGGTGAAGATGATTTAAGTTGCTGCACTAACATAGTGCATGGGTTGGTGTATCAAAAGTTCCAGGCCCCAATTATGGACTCACCCTAAAGCCTGCCCAGACCAGGCTCAAGACTTCTGGTGGGGAGGTGGGGTGGGGTCAGGCTGCTGTAATGATGGGTGACGGAGTCCAAAAATTTCAAGGTTGTGCAGAGGCTCTGAGCGTGGACTCACCCTAAAGACTACCCAGACTGGCTTGCTATTTTCAACAATGCCCATGCTCCACTCCAAATTACGCCAGCCCCTATAAGAGTAGAGCTGCTGGTCCTTATAGACTGCCCTAGTTGAAATATGATGCCATGGAACTTGGGGGCAAGAGCATAGAACAATATCAGGCAAAACACTGAGCTCTCTCTCTTCTTACTGAGATTCAATAGTCTTCTTTGAATAAATGCATATCAATTTGTTTTATGCCTTTGGTAAATTTCCAGATTCCAGAAAATGTGGTTTTCGACAATTTTGATGTTGCTTTTTGTGATTAGAATTTGCTGAGTCCCTCACTTAGCTATTTCAGAAGTTCTGCCCTGGTCATGGCCTTCCGAAGCTGAATCTACCACAGACAATATTTAAATTGGAAGGCCCCAAATCCCAATAGGATGGAGAAATAGAGGAGAAGGGATTGTGGTGTGATCATGCCCCACAGGGTGGTGCTTTCTCTCTCTCTCTCTCTCTCTCTCTCTCTCTCTCTATCATGTATGCACTCTCTGGCAATTTAAAAGAAAAGAAAAAAGAGGAAAGAAATTGAACATTCTGTATTCAGACAGAGGATGAGCAATCAATGTCCCACAAATTTGCCACTCCGTGTGTCAGCACATGTGAAGGGTAGTGTGGATGAGGATTCCACATATACAATAAAGGAGCAGCTTTGAGAGTAGAGTATTGAGAAGGAGGGGGGGGGGAACGTTTTTCTTCATAAAATGTTAATTATGGGAAGTGAGAGGATGAAAAACCACCTGTGGAGGAAACTGCCAAGTTAAAACAATTACTACTACTCTTCTGATCTTCTTTACATATTTATGTATCTATAAATACTTCTGCATCTGTTTGTCCACAGCTCAACTCAGCAGTCTCTGTGGGCCTGACTGTAAATATATCCCATGTTAAAGGGAATGATGGCTCCTGTCATATTGTGTGTGGGTGAGGGTCTAGGTGTGGGCCATAGGAAAGCCCTTCCCACACAAAACTTCTCAGGGTTCCAGAGCTAGTATATTCAAATGCAGCTCTTTGGTGTGTATTTTCAATTAATCAATGACTTTTGCATAGAATAGTTGAAGTTATTTTTCCCTCTTGCTAGTCTTAATTCATAAGCTATAATGATAATGAAAGTTTTTTTTTCCTAATGTTGCTTCTAATTACATGTACTGTCTTTTGCTTATTTTACTAATTAACTGTGCAAACACAGTATCTATATTGGTCTAAAGGCATCATTCTAAATTTAAAAAAATTAAAAACATAATCCCCACAAGTGTGTACCTTATGAATGAGGGTGAGCATTTAACCAATTCCTATGCAGTAATGGCTTGCCGATTGCATAACAATTGCCTGAAGGGAGTAGCAACTCACATAACCCCATTTTGAAAAAGTAGATCTGTTTTTATTTTATCTTTCTCAGTTTTAGCTGGTGTTTTAAAAGAGAGATGTGATTTTGCAGCTTTGGGGAGCACTTGTCTATTTCAGGCAATTGTCAGAACCGAGAACCGAAGGAATTCAAGAAGTGGGCTCTAGAGCTCTGCTCTAAAAAACATTGTAGAAGCAGAGTCTTTGGTTTTTTTAACCTCCAAGCTCTGTCCATTTTGTGAGCAAATGTCACAGTTAAAGACAGAAATACAGCTCAGAGAATAGCTTCAGAGGACAAATGGCAGGGGAGGTCCTGGCAGCTATAACTTAGTGCTTCAGTCATCTTTAATGGAAATGGAGCCTCTAGCCAAGCCTAATATATAATGTATCATAAAACATATGTCTGTCAGTCTCCCAGGTGCAATCAATAGGGAAAACACAGACCTCAAAGGGAGGCTATGGCAGGCCTCACAGAGGGGCTCAAGTTACTTGGCTTGTTGTGGGGGATTGAAGTCTGTGGGGGAGGAATGATGTAATGTATATTTTTAGTGTTCCTAAGAAATGACTGTCTCCAGCCCTATTCCGGTGGGAGAGAGAGTGGAAAGGGAGGGCTGGATTTAGAGATTTGCATGAGAAAATTGAGTTGAGTGCTCATTTTACAGGTGATTAAGCTCTTTCTCTTTTATTTGGAGTGTGGTAGAGCAGGGAAGTGATCTGACACATTTAATTGATGACATTTCCCAGAACTTCCACCACCTCACTGTTGCATCATTCTTTATTTCCTGTGAAATAGTAGCCCAGAGCAGCCTAGGAAGAATGCTGTCTCTGTCTTCATGCTCAAGAACTCCAGTTACCCTTCCTCAGGGTGTCCACTATCTGAATTTCCTGCTGTCCTAGAATGTTCTGCCTGTCCGTTAGACAATCCTGCTTGGTAGATCCTTATCCTTTCCCACCAACAACTCTACTTCTTTGAGTTTCATTTTGTCTTATGACCTGCAAGACCTTGGGTGTAACCTTTATGACTCTCAGTTTTCAAATCTGCATAATGGGAAGAATAAGCCATCTCTTTGGGACTCAAATATAGGTTAGCTAACTTCAACTCTAAAGGATGTTCTATCATCTATCATGGATCAGAATGTGCTCTCAGCTATGTTCTTTTAAACTGTGTCCTGCCTGTCCTTCAAAAATCCCACCAAAATAGTTTCTTATACCAGGTTCCTTCAGAAATGGATTAACAGCTCCAACTCCATGGCCTAGTGTTTAATGCAACTGGATCTCAACTGGTTGACTGCTTGATTTAAGTCCAGGACTCAGTGGCTTGAAAGACATGCCAAGTGCTTGTGTGTATATGCCCAAAATTCCAAAAGGAAGGAAGAGATGGAAGAGAAGGGGTTATAGCATAATCATGCTCCGTGGTGTGTGTGTGTATGGAGGTGCTTTATTTTTCTTTAATCAGACCTGCCAGGTCAGAGTCTCCAACTGTAACTCTCTATCTCTTTGCCTCTTTCTTTAATGAGACCTTCCATATCCAGTTTTCCAACTGTGACTCCCTGTCTCTTTGTCTTTCATGTACTTTTAGCAAAAAAAAAAAAAAAAAAAAAAAAATTCATTCTATTCATGCTAAGGTTTCTCTATACTTGTTCTACCTCTCCCGTGTCAAAGCACACAGATAAGCATGTGCTCAATCATACACATGTGCACACACACACACACACATGCACTTGCACACTCATGCTTATAATCAGCACCAGACAGTATCAAGAGAATGACTCTTTGTAGGATGTAAC
>NW_006159726.1:3721814-3724744 GCF_000334495.1 Tupaia belangeri chinensis | reverse complement strand
TTCCTGAAAAGTGTGAGGAAACCAGCCCTTTATCCAACTTTAACAGCTTCATTCTTTTGATTCATGATGGTTTTTCCATGCAAGTTCTTCTACGAGCTACTACCCCTCATGCTTTACATGCATAGGCACAGGTGAGGTTCCTGCACACCGGGGATGCACTGCTATTAGGAGAGTATGTGGGCTCCTAAGTCCAACCTGACTTTCTTGCCAGTGTTTGTGAGGATCAGCCCAGTCTACACAGCTGTGTCTGCTTTTTCAATGTTAGCACTTATGAATATTTAAATAATATGTTCACACTTGCCCAGTTTTTCAATTATTTTAAACCCCCCTTCAGCCCTCATCTTCTCCTTTCACTGTCTTCTAATACTGTCTATAGCAATCTTTCTGTGGTATAACAGTTTTAACTTTTTGATGATGACTGAGTGTAAGAAATATATTTTACACACGTGCAAGTGTATCAATATGTTGAAGACTGAAACAAGGTTTTTTGAAAACTATGCTAACCCTTCTTATATTCCAGAACTAATGTATTTTTGGTCTATTCTATTCTATCCCACTTAAAAATGATGTCCTTAGCCTACTGTGGCAAAATTGTTTACCAAACTCATTTTGTACTCTCTGCACACAGCTAGGCTATATTTTTCGATCTCTCCTGTTGTTCTGTGTGGCCAAGGCACTCAGTTCTAGCTAATAAAATGTGATTGGGAGTGATATGTGCTGCTTTCTGGTCATACCCATAAAGACCTATCAAATGGGATCCACCAAGCCTTTTTCCCAATTTACTGGCTTGATGAAGAAAAATGTGGTGGTTATGGACAGAATGTGTTTTACACCCTCTCCCATTCATATGTTGGAAACTACCTCCCATTCCCTCACCCCATGTGATAGTATTAGGAGGTGGGTCCTTTGGGAGTGATTAGATCATGAGGGTGGAGCCCTTGTGATGGGATTAGTGCCCTTAGAAAAGAGACCCCAGAGAGCTAACCAGCCCTTTTTTTGCCATGTGAGGGTGTAAGGAGAAGTCAACCATCCACCTGCAGCAAGAAGAGCTCACCGAACCCCTAACTATGCTGGCATGCTGATATTTGACTTCCAGCCTCCAGAACAATGAGAAAGGAATTTCTATTGTTTATAAGTCATCTCATCTATGGAACTTTGTTGTAGCAGCCCAAACTGATCAAGATATTTGGCAATCTTGGAACCAGCCGTTAGCGTAATGGCTATGTCGCTGGACTCCCATGTAGTCGACTGCGGTTTGCGTCCCGGACCTGGTGGCTTAAAACTCACGCTGGGCGCGTGTGCATGCATGCCCAAGATCCAGGGAGGAGAACGGAGGAGAAGGGATTGTGGCATGGCCATCCCCCCTGGGAGAGTGATTTCTCGCTTTCTATCTCTCTGTCTCTCTCTGTTTGGTGAGCGCACGTGCCCTATAGCAAAAAACTCCCCCCCCCCAAAAAAAAGATATTTGGCAATCTTGGAAAGTATGTGTTTAAGACGTCAGTGCCTCAAGATGGAATGAGCCTGAACCCCAGCCCCTGAATTTCTTTCTAGAATACCCATTTTGAACTTCATGTGAGGAACTAATAAGTGTATACTGTTTTGAACCACTGTGTGTCTGAACTTTGTTTATAATAGTGGTTGACATTACCTTAACTAATTTATCCTCAACAAACTCATCAGTCGACTGTTTTTACTACTACATATACCATCCTTTTAAATTTAAAGTTATCCAAATAGAGACTTTCATTAACACCTGACATCTCTTTTAGATCTCCCTAAATCCACCAGGCCCACAAACAGCACTTAGTAGTTGAAGAAACCAAAGCACTTTGCTGAACAGATTGTTGGAATACAGTTGTCAGACTATGTCTATGACAAGTATTTGGGCTCACATTTGGAGGCCACTGATACTTAACATCATCTTGTGCCCATAGCACAGCATTTCCAAAAGTAGCAAATGTAGATTGTGATAGTGAGGAGTTTAATTTGATTATTGTCAGGATTTCTTACTATAGTACTTTGAATGAAGCAACATTCCTTGCCTGGGATTCAGAATGAGTAAAGGGACTTCATTTAGGATGGCCAAAACACTCTTCCCTTCCTCTTACTTGTGTTTTCTGGGACTTTTGGGGTTTTATGGCCCCTGGTTATTACTCTTAAATTCTGGATAAACTCACAGAATCTAATTAGCCTGAAGTAGGGATGGGGACAGTCATCTGGGCTAGATGTGAATACCTTTATCCCTGGGGGAAATAATCCAGAGTAGAATCCACAGGTTTGCCATTCTTCTATTTCTTCCCTGTAGTCCTTTGGCTGTACTCTCCCAGGTTCCTTTCCTAGAATTCAAAAAACAAACACACACCCTGGTAAGGCTAAAGCCTCTTTGCTGGATTTTTTCTTACACAGAGCTCATTTGTTTTCCATCTGTTACTTTCATTCCCATCCTCCTTCAGGGGATATTAATAACACTCATAGTGCTAAGACTCCCCAGGTAGTTCCAGTGTGTGGCCAAGGTTAGAGCCACCTTTGGACCCTGTAGGCAGTTCATTGTATCTCAAACTTCCTGTGTATATCAGTCATCAAGGGATCTTGTTAAAACTTAGATTCTGGGGAACCAGCAGTTAACGTAATGGCTGGCCAAGGTTAGAGCCACCTTTGGACCCTGTAGGCAGTTCATTGTATCTCAAACTTCCTGTGTATATCAGTCATCAAGGGATCTTGTTAAAACTTAGATTCTGGGGAACCAGCAGTTAACGTAATGGCTATGTCGCTGGACTCTCATGTAGTCGACCGCGGTTCGCGTCCCGGACCCGGTGGCTTAAAACTCACTCTGGGCACGTGTGCGTGCGTGCCCAAGATCCTGAGAGGAGAATGGAGGAGAAGGGATTGCAGCGTGACCATCCTCCCTGGGGGGTGATTTCTCGCTTTCT
>NW_006159726.1:3720455-3721773 GCF_000334495.1 Tupaia belangeri chinensis | reverse complement strand
CCTAAAGGAAAAAAACCCCCAAAAAAAAAAAAAAAAAAAAAACTTAGATTCTGTTTCACTAGTTCTGAGCTGGACCCAAGATTCTGCCCTTCTATCATTTTCCCAGGTAATGTCTTTTGCTACTGATCCTCAGACCATACCTTGTGTAGCAAGGATCCATGTGACCTGGTCAGATCACTGTTCATCATCAGATACTGCAGGCTCTCATTTGGGAGAATAAGAGGAATCATGGTTATTTATTTATTTATTTGCCTTTTGCTTTATTCTGTAATCTAGCTCAATTCCACAAGGCAGGCCCAATGATGATTAATGACTCTCTCCAGACAAGGTAAGATGATTTTGCCAGATGATAACAGTCTGGGAACTTTGATTCCTGGATATTTGAGTTTCTTGATGTCTTAGTCCCTTTGTGCTACAATAACAAAATACTACAGCCTGGGTAATTTATAAATGGTAGACTTTCAAAAAACTGATATATAGACTTTATTACATTTTTCACATATAATAGAGCATAGTTCAGTTGCATCCAAAGTGCTAACAGAAGATATAGCAATAAAAAATGGCAGCATATTATTTTATAACAACCTATACTTGTGGCTTTTCAAATTTTTTTTTTGTAAGATAATCTGTTCTGAAAAATCTAGTCATACTCTGAAGAAATGCATTATGTCATTCCTAGATTGGCAATTAACATTTGGCATAAACAATAAAATGATCACAACTCGATAAATAACAAATACAACATTGTAGGCCATAAACATACACAGCATAAGGAAAAGTGGTGGTGATGAGTAAACTATTAGAGTAGCTTAGCCTATATGTACCCATCCAGAGGCTTTGAGTCATTCAGCCCTGACACTCAGTTTCCAAAGGAGGAGGTAGTGTCATTATTACTTTACAATTTCTTTTTTTAATCTTTTTTATTTCTTATTTTTTTATTAATTAATTTACATTTTTTCACTGAGCATTGTCACAGCATACAAAAAGTAATTTCCCATCTAGAAGATACTGCATAGTAGGTTAATCATACATGTAATCGTCAATAATTTTCCATTTCCGGGTTTGTTTTTTTTTTTGAGAGATTTTTTGCTATAGGGTGCATGCGCTCACCAGACAGACAGAGAGATAGAAAGCAAGAAATCACCCCCCAGGGGGGATGGCTATGCCACAATCCCTTCTCCCCCATTCTCCTGTTGGGATCTTGGGCACGCACGCACACGTGCCCGGTGTGACTTTAAGCCACCGGGTCCGGGACTCGAACCGTGGTCGACTACGTGGGAGTCCAGTGACATAGCCATTACGCTAACTGCTGGTCCCT
>NW_006159726.1:3719820-3720201 GCF_000334495.1 Tupaia belangeri chinensis | reverse complement strand
TTCAATATCTCTTGATTGTTTTTCCCATTCATTATTATTATTATTCCAATTATTTTTTTAACCTGTCAATCACTATTTCTCATTTTGCTTGTAAAAAGACTTCCCATCATGAAATACTTTTCAGACCAATCCAGTTGAGAATACTATACACGTCATCATCAACAGGTAATAAGCCATATCTGTGTCCCACTAATGTCATGCCTTTCTATTTGTTCTCTTGCTAGCTTTCTCTATCCTCTTCTCTTCACCTCCCCCCTTTCCACATTGTCTTATTCTCATTAAGTACTTTCACTGCTTTTATGTTCTCCAATATTTCGCTCTCTACCATAGAGTGCGGATAGTCGGTATATATTAAGTGGATACATACAATATCTTTCTTTC
>NW_006159726.1:3718186-3718528 GCF_000334495.1 Tupaia belangeri chinensis | reverse complement strand
GCTTTATAAAGGTCTTTGACTTTCTTGGTTAGGTTTATCCCTAGGTATCTTATACACCTTGTGGCTACGGTGGAAAGGGTTCCTTTCTTCAGCTGTACTTAGTTCAACTTGTTGTTCATATATAGAAATGCTATAGATTTTTGGATATTGATTTTGTATCCTGCATCTTTGTTGTATTCACTTAATTACTTCAAGAAGTTTTTTTCACGGAAACCTTTGGGTCTTCTAAGTATACGATCATGTTCTCTGCAAATAAAGATATTTTCAACTCTTCTTTGCCTATTCAAATGCCTTTTATATTGTTCTCTTCTCTGATTGCATTAGCTAAGACTTCCAGTACTA
>NW_006159726.1:3715877-3716696 GCF_000334495.1 Tupaia belangeri chinensis | reverse complement strand
GGTGAGAAAAATGTATATGTTGTGGATGTAGGGTGGAAAGTTCTATAGATATCTGTCAAGCCCATTCCATTTATAGTGTCATTTAGGTCCTGTATTTCTCTATTTTCTGTCTAGAAGATCAGTCTAAAGTAGATAATGGGATGTTGAGATCTCCAGCAATAATAGTATTTCTCCCTATCTCTCCTTTTAGCTCCAGCAGTCTTTCCTTCACATATTTAGGTGCACCTGAGATGGGTGCATAGATACTTATAAGCATTATATCTTCTTGCTGGATTACCCCTTTTACTTTTATATAATGCCCTTCTTTGTCTCTTCTTACAGTCTTTGTCTTGAAATCTATTTTGTCTGAGATCAATATCGCTACTCCAGCCCTTATGGATTTCCATTTGCATGGAATATCATTTTGCAGCCCTTTACTGTTAGTTTATGTATGTCTATATCCATAAGGTGAGTTTCTTGCAGGCAACAGATAGAGGGTTTCTGTTTTTTTATCCATTCGGCCAATCTATGTCTCTTAATTGGAGAATTTAATCCATTGACATTCAATGTAGTTATCATTATTTCCGTACCTGTTCCTTTCATTAAGTGATCCATTTTCTTGATTGCTTTTTGTTCTTGTATAACTGTCTGTCTGACCTTTTAGTTTTCCTGGTATAGCACTCCCTTCAGAACCTCTTGAGGAGCTGGTCTGGAGTTGGTAAATTCCTTCAAATTTTGTTTATCCGAGAATGTTTTTATATTTTTTTCCCACATGAAAGATAATTTTTCTGGGTACAGTATTCTTGGTTGAAATTGTTTTTCATTCAACACTTTGAATGT
>NW_006159726.1:3695694-3715670 GCF_000334495.1 Tupaia belangeri chinensis | reverse complement strand
AGCGTGGATATTTGAATGTCTTTCTAGGTTTGGGAAGTTTTCTTCCAGGATTTCATGGAATAAATTATATAGACCCTTATTATTTTTTTCCTCTTCTGGTATACCAATTATCCAGATGTTGGAGCGCTTGCTGTTATCCAGTATTCCTCGTATATTATCCTCATTTTTCATGGTTGTTTCCTTAATCTTCTTGATACTTTTTTCTAGGTCAGATGTTTTGTCATCTACATTAGAAATTAGATCTTCTGCCTGATCTTACCTACTTTTAATACTTTCAAGGGAGGTTTTGATTTCCCGTATCACATTCTTCAACCCTAGAAGTTCCATCTGGTACTTGTTTAAGGTACCTATTTCTTCTTTCAAGTCAAGAAAGGACTTCCTCATTTTTTTGCATTGTTTCCACCTAGAGAACTGATGTTAGCCTGATGGGGTGACCTTTGTAAGTAACTTGATGTTTCCCTCTTGCCAACTTTAGTATCTTGTCTTTGTCTTTTGTTTTTGCCAGTCTGGCTATGATGTGCCTTGGAGAGGATCTTCTTGGGTTGATTCTACTCGGGGTTCTATGTATTTCTTGAGCGTGGATATTTGAATGTCTTTCTAGGTTTGGGAAGTTTTCTTCCAGGATTTCATGGAATAAATTATATAGACCCTTATTATTTTTTTCCTCTTCTGGTATACCAATTATCCAGATGTTGGAGCGCTTGCTGTTATCCAGTATTCCTCGTATATTATCCTCATTTTTCATGGTTGTTTCCTTAATCTTCTTGATACTTTTTTCTAGGTCAGATGTTTTGTCATCTACATTAGAAATTAGATCTTCTGCCTGATCTTACCTACTTTTAATACTTTCAAGGGAGGTTTTGATTTCCCGTATCACATTCTTCAACCCTAGAAGTTCCATCTGGTACTTGTTTAAGGTACCTATTTCTTCTTTCAAGTCATGAAAGGACTTCCTCATCTCCTGGATCTCCTTGTCTCTTTTCTCTTCCATCTCAGTTAGTTTGGTCACTACAAATATTCTGAATTCTTTATCAGACATGTCTACTAAGTCCATTGTATTGGCTGTGGGTGATGTAGGCTTGATGATTTCCCTTAGGCGAGAGGCCCTTTGTTGGTTGCTCATACTTCTTGAGCATCTGAAATTGTTCCTATTCATCAGGTGATCTGTATGTTGCTTCCTAACTAATCTAAGGTATCTCTGAGTGTTAAAAGTTGTACAGGATTAGAAAATTGATGATTTCTCTTATGGTTGGCCTACCTGTTGCTCACTATTACCATGTACTGTTGCCACTGGTCCTGGGTGGCCCAAAGACCTCCCTGTTTCTAAGGAGTGGTGAGCCTCCAACTGACTTAATAAGAAACACCTCAAGAGCAATAAATAAATAAATAAATAAATAAATAAATAAATAAAAACAAAAGAAAAAAGAAAAAAAAAAACCCAAAACAAAATCACGAAGTGCACGCCCATGCACTATTCAAAACACTAAAATTCAGGGAGTCCAAAGGCATGTGGGGAAGAGCCAGAGGATCAACGACGGGTCCCAGTCAGAGGGTTCTGCAGCAGCAGGCTGCCTGGTGTCTGCAACTGCTGGCTGACTCGATCTGGTTTGCACGTGGGGTGGGGTAGGGTGAGAGTTCATCTTAAAGTCCCACACAACCAACCTGAGGTCTAGAGAAGAGTGGGGGTGGGGGTGCACGAAGGTCCCGGGCGGATGGGCCTGCAGCAGCAGGCTGTCTCTTACTTTACAATTTCTGACACACTAAAAACCAGTAAAAATAATGAGTTGATTTTTATTAATGCATTACATCCTTAAGAGTTAACACCAAACCCTTGGTATAAAAAAACTTCAAATTCTACTAGTCATATAACTTTGTGTGCATTTTATTTAAAATGGTACTAAATTGACTAAATTAAGAAAACAATGTTTCTCCCAATGTGATTGATTCAACAATTTTATAGCTACTTAGATCTAAAATAACTTTCAGGCTTTTGACTTGAGCATTGATAGGTGTTCTTATATTTTAACTTACTGACAATACGATAAATGTGCTTGACTCAGAATGTCATTTTGTCAGTTTACCTTGAAAATAAAATTTTAATCTGGTAAAAATAAATCGACGCAAGTGACATAATAACTGACACTGAAATGGTTACTGTCACAATGGCAATAAACAGGGATTTGGGGCTCTACTCTCAAGTCATCTATTAATAGTAGTTGGGATTACTGTATATATTGTCACTTACAAAAATGATACCAAGTTGTATATATATATATATAGTCACTTACAAAGCTATAACAAATTGAATGTAGAGCTGTTTGCTTGAGTCTTTTGTCTTTAGATAACCGAGATATATACCTTATGCCACAACAGTAATTACTCCAAAAAAACTTGTAGCTTGTGGATCTTCACTTGGAGGTAAAGAAATGATACCCAAATTTTTTCTATGCAGGATTCAGAAAATATAAAAGCAATTCTAGTTAGAAATAAAATATATAAATATTCAAAGACGAAATAAAGAAGATCATATAGAAGACAAAAAAGCAAACTGGCATCCCAGATCCAGAGCAATTTTGTAAAGTAGGAAAGCAACTATTATAACTTTCCAAGTTCTTAGGTTTTTCTAGTGAGTGTCTTTAGGTACTTCAGTGTTTTTATAATGGTGTTTCCTAAATCAAGGGCCTTAAGTGCACATTAAATGATGTTTCTCTGGAATAGAGGCAAAGATACTTTCTTTTATTTAACTCACAAACTATTTGGCCAAAGGAACACATAAAGCTAAAAATAGCACATCTGGTAGAATTTCATGGCAGTGAATGTTGACAAGATGTGCTTGGGTCTCACAGCATCTGGCAGTGGGTAGCAGAAAAAAGGCAGGAATTTCAGACTCTCTTGTGTCTGTTCTGGAAGAGGCTCTGTGGCAGTGGCACTAGCATTTGCAGTAGAATTCAGGACTTTTCTACAATCACGATAAGCAGGCTCGATTCCTCCTACTTTAGACTTTAATTTTTCAAATCAATCAATCAACCAATTGTTTTCTTCAAAGGATTTGAATGTTGGGGATATTTTTTTTTTTCATCTTCCATCTTTTTGGTGTTAACTGAGCCAAAAGATGAAAAAGCAGCTGATGCCTTCTGGCCAGCCTGAGACAAGGTTTCAGATGTCTTCTTGTATACAGATGTTACTGTCGCGTCTCACCACCCTTTGGCAATATTCTGTTCTAGTTCCTGTAGTGAATTGATTCCAAGTTTCCACTTGATCTTGGCTAGATGCTTCTTTTTGGCTGCTAACACCTGAGATAGTCTTTGGATTTCTTCTTCTACCTTTGGGAGTTGGCATCTTAGCTCTTCTTGTTCCTCTCCTCCTCAGACAGATTCTCTGTGGTGCTGATTCTCCAGCAGCATATATTCCCCCTCCTTAGGGACTGTGTCTATTTTCAGCAGACCAAATTTCTGAAGAGAAGGTGATCCAGATGGAGATGAATTTCCACTAGGAGACATGGAGAGATAGCTTTCTTCACATTGGTATCCATAAATGATGGAAATTTATTTCTCATGGTTCTGGAGACTGAGAAGTCTAAGATCAAGGTGCAAGCATGATTGGTGTCTGGTGAAGGTTGCTCTCTTTTTGAGCTGATGCGTTGTTGCTGCATCCTCTGCATGTTCTATGTGTGCTTATATGAAAGGGACAAAGGGTAAGAGGACTCTCCCTTCAACCACAAGCCCTTTTATAAGGTGTTAATCCCATTCATAAGGATTCTGCCCTCGTGATTTAATCACCTTCCAAAGGCCACATCTTTTAATATTGTTGCACTGGGGATTAAGTTTCAACATAAATTTTGGAGGAGGCGCTATCTTTTAAACTATAGCACTTGGTAATAATTTTTAGATTCTTCATTTAGCTATCAATAGAATTCATTATTACTATAACCATTCCTAAATTTTTATTTGGAAATCTTTTATCTCAGGCCAGCTATTGTTATGGTGGTTAGGGAAGCTGGATCCCACATGGCTGACAGTGTGGTTCAAGTCTCAGACCTGGAGGCTTGAAGAACACATTGGGTTCTCTCTCTCTCTTTCACCCTGTCCCTCTCTAGTCAAGTTAAAATAAATAAATAAATAAAAAGTTAAATAAAATAATTCTTTAAAAAAAAAAACATTGGGGTAGGGAGCAGCAGATGGTGTAGTGGTTATGTTTCTGGATCCAATATGGACGACTGTAGTTCAAGTCTCAGACCCAGTGGTTTGAAAATCACACTGGGAGTGTGTGCCTGTATGCTCGAGAACCCAGGAGGAGAATAGAGGAGAAGGAATTGTGGCATGGCCATACCCCTTGGGGGGTGATTTATCACTTTCTCTCTGGCAAGCACATGTGCCCTAAGGCAAAATAACTCTTAAAAAAAGAGAAAGAAATGAAAAACACACTGGATATGTGTGTGTGTGTGCATGCCAAAAATCCCTAAAGAGGGAGAAGGAATTGTGGTGTGACCATCCCCCATGGGAGGTGCTTTTTTACTTTCTCTGTCTCTCTCTCTCTCTGTCTCTCTCCAGCAAGTACACGTGCCCACTGAGAAATGAGAAAAAAGGCTCTTTCTTAACCATGTAATATATCCCACTAAATACCTTACAGCATGCTTTTTTTTTTTTTTGAAGAAATCATACAATATTGACACCAGAAAGGATCTTGGAACGATCTAAGGTCTTGATTCATTCACTATACTGCATTTAATGAGACAGGAGAAACTGTAGACTCATCCCTAGTGTTGAAGTATAATTTCCAAAATGTTAAAAACATGACTCTTATACAAATATAGAATGAACATGTGCCAAAGACTTTAATCACCTCATTAATTAATGAGGGAGGCATCAAGATGATAAGGCTGGTTCTAAGGATGAATGTTTATGTACAGTGAAAAGAATGTTGAGATGAATTTGCCAATAGATGTAAAATGGGTAACTGTCTTATGGGACCATAGAACTGTAACCTGTGGGGTCATCTTTCCTACTGGACAAAAATACACAAATTAACATCTAACTTCACAGTGTCTGGGCTCCAATCAGAAGAACCATAGCAAAGGCAAACACAGTGCATTCTCCTGTACAATCAAATAATTCTTGGGTGAATCTGGTTAAAATTACATTGAAAGGACATGCAATCATGTTTTATTTTTCTCTTTGATTAAGAGTTTTGGCTAATTTTTCTTAACACTAGGCAGACCCTAAACCAGCACCAGATTTCCAGCGAACTTTTAACCTTCCTTGTTCTTGGTAGATCAGCAGTGACATCACTTCTGGCAGCTGTTTTTAAGCTTTTCTCCACCAAGAAAATGATATCAGACGACCATCACATGTGTCATGAACTCCCCTGGTATTTCCCAGGGTTATTTAGGAAACTCTACCACCACCACTTTTCCTCCTACTTGAAGAAGGTGTGTGTAAATGTGTGACACTGAAGTTATGGAGGAAATATATATATATGTTATATACATTTGCTTTTCACTTAAGAAACTGCTTAAACTTTGCTTCTTAAACCATTTGTAGTAAAAATAAGATTCCTCACAGCTTACATCGCAGCTGACCTCAACATATTAGCATGACATGGCCTGGCTTCAGGAATGCTAATTTATGAGATGCAAAGCTCCTATGTTTTGCAAAATCTCATTCTGCCTTAATTTAATTTGTTTCTGTTTCTTTGTGTCTTGCCTTGCTTTGTGCTGTGGAATTTCAAAATTCTTGTGCTTGACTTGGCAGCAAGAAGTGCTAGAAAATATGAGGTTTGAGACATGCTGTGTGGTCCTTCACCATTTAACACCCAACATCTATGGTCATAAGGGATATCAGGGGATTTCTAGTTTATCACATGGCATCCACCACGCCTGCATCTAGACTATCCAGTGGCCATGAGGATGTGTTTTCAAATCCTCTGTGCCATATGTCTCAGTGATTTCCCTCTGCTGACATGATCAGGCATATTGGCTTCAGGATCATGGTAAACACCCGTTGGACATGTCCTGAAACTCAGTGGAGACCTTCCCTGGACATGTGACCTTGTGCTCCTGGCCATGGCTAATAGAAGTCCAACTCCCTGGGGTTAGCAAGGCACTCTCTCTTGAAAGTTCAGACCTTGGAACAGAGAGGGACAGTATTAGAATGGTGTTGATACCAAATCCTTGCTCACCACTGCTTTATTTTTTTAATGCTGTATTATCTTTAATTTAGTTTAAAAACCTTTTTGAACATATCACCTAGAGACCATTTCACTAAGTTTGGCCATCAGTCTCTTGTTTCTCTCTTCAGCAGTGATGAGGTGGATACCTTTTCCTTGGGGAAATCCATGGTTTGTTTCCTTGGCCAATAACAACAATATTGGAAAGCTAGGTAGCAAAACTGTTGCTGTTGGATTCTTTCACATGAACTACATCAAAAGATTCAAGATGTCTCTCTCTGTTGGTCACACAGTTCTTCCTAGGTTAGCACCCTACACAATGAGAAGCACTTTTCTCAACATATTACAGAAATTATCCCTGAAAATATAGTCTTTAATCACAGTTCTCTAGGGAGAAATACAATGAATGCCTTCTTGTGAGGGTCCTGGACCTGCCCCAGGCCCATTTTTATCTGGTCAGTTAACAGTGCCTTTGACTTTGTAAGATATGTTAAGAATTTTCCTATTAAAGTTTCCACCACTTTTTGTTGTAGTTAATTTTGTCAAAATTGATTTCAGTTACTTAAAAGTGAGAACACTTTAATTAATAAAGGCCTCCCCAATGTAATGAAATGGATGGAGGCTGAACTGGTTTGAGTTGAGAGAATTTTGGTTCCAGCCTTAGCTCTTGGTATGACCATGAATAAACTGTAAATTCTCTGAATCTTGACTTCCTCTACAATAACAAAAGGAGACAGACTAGAGGAGTCTTAAACTAAGGCAGTTTTGGCAAGTGGCTTCAAAGCTCTTTGACATCCTTTGAATGAAAGATGGGGTCTGTGTCCTCTCCCCTAGTATCTGCATGAACTTGTGAATGCTTCAATATATAGAGGATGGCAGAAGTGATGCTTTGTGACTTCTGAGCCAAGGCTCTACAAGGCAACACAACTTTGCCTTGTTTGCGGGGATGCTTGTGAAGGAGTCCTAAGCCACTATGTAAAAAGTTTGGTTACACTATGGTGGCCTTACTATGATGATACCAAGCCACATCCAGGGACCACATGCAGATGTTACAGTTTAGTCTTGACAGAGCTCCATGCCAACAGCTTCTATCAACTGTCAACTATGTGAATGGCTATCTTGGATGTCCAGTCCAGTCAGATGACCATGACTCTAACTGACATCTGCTTACAACCACATGACAGACACCAAAGTATAAGAAATGTACAGACAAGGTTTTTCAAAATTTCTGATCCCAATTCTCCTTCTCTATTCAGGAGCTTAAAAAAATAGCTTCATGCTCTAAATTTGGGGGATTGTTTATTATACAGCCATAGGAATGGAAATTGTTACCCTCTGGCCTTGATACTCCTTTACACTCTCACTCCTTTCTTCTATCTATCTGTTCATTCAATTCTTCCACCCATCCAGAATTTTTAAGGTCTGACTGTACATGCCACTAGGATCTCAAAGATGAATAAGTCACTGTCCATGGCCTTGCAGAGTTTCCAGGACATATGAAAACAGGAGATCTGGCATGGGTAAAACCAGCTGAAACCCCAGGAAACATTATAAAAGGGTGGCAACAAGGTATGGGTAGCAAGCTTCAAAACTCCATATTAGGAATAGTTAAATCTGATTGGTAAGCTAGAGCCATAAGGTCCTGGATCTCATGAATGAGCACCCTAATGAAGGAGACAATTAATAAAGAAATAAATGACTAGACAAGGGGATATATTGGCAATGAGAAGATGGAGTGGAGTGAGTGAGGCAGGGAAATGAAAAGTCAATTATCAGGCCAAAGTTAGTTCAGGCAAGAGAGAAAAGAAGAAGAGGACAGGGTGAGTGAGAAGAGAGGAAAGGCTAGTAAGAGAACCAAACAACAGTGGGTACTAGACTAGGCCTAGCAATTTATTGAAGGAGCTGGTCTGAGTGAATGCTTTGCCCTTCCAAAGGGCTGTCCTTCCACTCTCTTCACAACTTCTATATCAAAATTTGCCTTTGGGAAAGGTTCTGATAAAGCCATTCACATGAAAATATCAGTGACTAACAACAAGACTTAATGTAGTATCTTTTCCTGGGACATCAGTAGTCTGATATGTTAAACTAAAGGAACAAAACCCTAAGGATCAGAATATCTGGAATTGACAAGAAAGGGGGTGTATATGATTCAAGTCAGCCTGAGTCAAAAGAAGAGTGAATTGCAATAGCACTTCATGAGGGGCCATCCTGAGCACTTCCTATTTCTCCTCTGACTTGCCATCTCTTTTCTCCCTCATTCTCTCTATGGCACACCAGTATTCTCTATTTCAAGTTGAATGGATTTTTCTGTGTTTTTTTTTTCTTTTTTTTTAGCATCTGGGCTAAACATGGCAGCCCCAAATGGTGCCCTTGCTCCCTAAATTTGTATTGCCTTATAGGTTCATCAGCTGAAGTTAACTCTTGACCTAGCTGAATTGAAATTACAAATTTTAGGTAAAACACCATAGCCCATGTTGGATCCAGTACACTGAGGTGTGAGTACGATGTGGGGCTTTCTCGCTAGCTAGGAGAAAGTTGCCTGGCAGATTCTCTTGAGACAAGTCCTAACTGAGGAGGAAACAGCGGTCACCTCTGCTGTACCAGAGGGAGCTTTTGGGTGGAGGGCATCCCAGAATGTAGATTTTATCTGATAGCTGATTACTTTCAAGGCCTGATTTGTCCTCAGTAACCATTCTGGAGACTTGGCAGCTATTTCTAGGAACATCCTCCCCTTAGCTACGTTGGTCCAAAGGAGATGAAAAAGATCAGTGACGGCTGGTGGTTTGTTTTTATTCTTTTAAGTCTCAGATGACTGTATGACTGTAGTTGTTTGTTAATTAACCTCCAGGAAAGCCCTCTTTTACTTTGTTTCCTGTGATGGAGCAATGGGCATTTAAGCCTAGACACAGTGGCACCTTCACTGCAATTTTGCTTGTCCTAGTTTCCCAGAACTTAAAGTGAATCTATCCCCTCTTGACTCAGTTGCTACAATAAAGGAGAGAGTCTGATGCTTCTGAGAAAATCCTGCCTACTGAAACCTTGGTGAGGGGGGATTTGGGGAGTGAGGAGGCAGGGCACTAGTCATCACTCTAGTGTGCCAGGCACCATGCCAAGAACTCTCTGCCAACCTCCTTCATTGATCACATAGCAATGATGTGATGCTCAGCAAAGAGAAGTCACATGTGGTGGGTGGGCTTGTAACCACACAGTTTCTTACTTAGATATTACCTTTTATTGTTTTATACATGAGAACCATCATTGTTCTCTTTGTTTCTAGGAACAGAAAGTGAAGTCACAGAGTTTTTATATGCTTTGTTTGAAATAACACTGCACAACTAACTGTATTCAAAAAGAACCCACCCCTAGAATCTTTTGATACTTCTAAATAGGGAAAGGAAGTCTCTATGAGGGATTTGCTACAGGGAGGGTTTTCTTTATTGGAGGATGAGGAGCCACAAGGAAAGGAACCTTGAATGGAATGTCTAAACTTCCTTTGTTTGAATTAAGTTTTTTTTTTTTTTGTAATGAAGATTTAACATTTTAGAATCTTGATTCTTGGAATAGATGAATTCCTTTAATTGGCTTCCAACACTAAATCACTTAGTATAGTGTACACCTTCTTGGGTTTACTAAACATTGTTTAATAGCTATGATAAGAACTGCTGGCCACATTAGAACTTTACAAGATGAATCCCTAGTTTCCTACACTAGGGAGAGCCTGTTCATATAAAAGTAAACAGGAAATAGTGATGATGATATTTAACTTAAAAGCTGTATATGGCTGGAAATTCTGTAGCCATAACAATAGGTTGCTGAAACCTGTTGAACACATCAGTGTCTTGTGCACCCTTTTTGTTTTTCACAATGATCCTAGATATAAGCAGTTTTTTCAACTTCAGAAAAAAGGAACTATAGCTTCAGAAGTTAAATAACTTCCTCTAGAGAAGCCTAAGAGGGCAGAGCTTTCGAGATGTGGATTCAAATCCTGGCTGATCACTTGTAAAATCTTACATAGTCTCGGTTTTCTCATCTGCAAAATGGTCATGATAAAGCTGCTTCAAAGGTTTGGGTGAAGATGCAGTAAGACCTTGTGTGCTTGGCTCTTCTCTGGCTGCTCTATAAGGCCATGTAGTTCATCAGAGGCAAGCTTTGGACTTGAACCCAAGACTGTTAGATTCATACTGCCTTCCGTAGTGAGATTTTGATTCCAAAATAAAGATAAACTAGAGTCAAGGAAAAAGTCTGAGCCTCTGAATCAGCTCCTAGGTTTTGAGGGTAAGTGACACCCCCTATCGCCTATATGTACATACATATGTATTTCTTTGAGAATATTATATATGGGGCCAGGCCCATCACTTAGTGGTTAAGGGAGCTGGATCCCACATGGCCAACTACAGTTCAAATCCTGACCCTGGTAGCTTGAAAAACATACCAGGTATATGTGTGCATACACGCCCAAAATCCTGACAGGAGGGAGAAATGAGGGAGAAGAAACTGTGGCAGGACCACAACCTATGGGGAGGGGTAATTTCTACCTCTCCATCTCTCTGTCTGTCTCTATCAAGAACAAATACTCTCTGGTGAGAGAGAGAGACAGCAAGTGTGCATGGATTTGAGGAGGATTAGAATAGAGCAAGAGAAATTATACCATAACATGGAATGTATACTTATTGGCAGGTGTCAGTTCTACTAGGCAATCCTCTTTTTTAAATTTAACTTAATGTATTATTATTATTTAATTTGACCAGAGAAAGACAGAGAGAAAGAAACAGTGAGAAAGCAAGTTGCCAGGTCCGAGACTCGAACTGCAGTCAGCCATGTGGAAGTCCAGGGCCCTTAACCACCACGCCACCTGTCAGCCTTAAAATCTACTAGTTTTTTTGGTACAGACTGACAATTCAAACATCTTGGGTCATTTGACTCTTGTTCAGGACCTCTTCTAGATTTTTAAAATTGAGATTTTATGTTAAATCTTTTTTGGGGCAAAGGGTTTTTGTCACAGGGTGTGTGGGCACACTGGACAGAGACAGTGAGAGACAAAGTGACATATCACTCCTTGAGGGTGGATGACTACGCCACAATCCCTTTTCCATACTCCTGGGGTTTGTGCTATGCTTACACATGTGCCATTTGTTGTTCCCTAGGTAATCTTTTTGTTGTAGTTTTTCTTTTCCTAAACCAACTTCATTAAAGTATAATTTACATGGAATAAAATGTACTCATTTTATGTTTGATGAGTTTTGTGAAATGTATACATTTGTGGAACCACCATGCTAAATCAAGTAACAAAGGAATGTCATCATCCAAGAACATTCTATCATGCTTCTTCACAGCTAATCCCTCTGCCCCTTACCCCAGATAACCATTAATCTGCTTTTTATCACTGTAGACTCTACCTACCTACAAATTTTTTTAAGAGAGATTTTTGCTGTAGGGTGCATGTGCTCACTAGAAGACAGAGACGGACAGAGAGAGAGAAAGTGAGGACCTCCCCCCCCACCCCCAGGAGGGATGGCCAAGCCACAATCCCGTCTCCTCCATTCTCCTCTTGGGATTTTGGGCACACATGCACACATGCCCAGCATGAGTTTAAGACACCAGGTCTGGGAGTTGAACCATGACTGACTACGTGAAAGTCCAGCAATGTAACCATTATGCCATCTCCTGGTCCCTGTCTGCCTAAACTTCATATAGATGAAATCACATGGTTTGTACTCATTTGCTTCTGTTTTCTTTGACTTAATCTACTGTTTGAGATTCATCCATGTTAATGTGGCTTCATAGTTTATCCTATTTTTATTACTGTGTAGTGTTTAATTGTAAGGAGATACACATGTGTTTCTCCATTCATCTTGACCAGTAATTATTTAGCAAGAGTTATTGCCAGAAAGTAGCACCTTAAAAGTTGTGCAACTGGGACCACTTCTTGGGCCCTGTGCTTTAGATTACCTCATTCTGGCTCTCTTCCAAACATGGCCTTCCCTGTGAAATGAGATGACTGTGGGGATAAGGGGAAGTGAACTCTTGCTTAAGTATTCAGAACCAGAGAATCACCTGCCCAAATGACCCTGAGCCTGTTGGAGGCACAGGACCTTTATTTGTATTCATTCTCAGGCCCACAAGTGACAAAGGTGGGTGTGTAGCCATAGGAGTAGGAACAGAGTGGAGGAAGAGACTCCTAAAAAGGAATAAAATTATAAATAGACCAAAAAAACAAACAAAACAAAAACAAAACCAACACTTTTAGAGGTCACAGAACAGAAGGCTTTACAATTTACAAGTGATTTTAGGTTTCATGTTTTCTTATTCTTTAATTTCATGGATGAAAAACTGAGGCCCAGAGAGGTTAAGTGACATCTCTAAGGTTACACAGCTAGTTTGTGGCAGAGCTATGATAAAAAAAAAATGAGGTTTTTCTGATCCTGAACCAGGGTTCTTTCAATATATACAAGATCATTGATCTTCAAACATTTTTGTTTGCCTATCTCCTAAAATATTTTTGTTAAACTATGAGCCCCTTTAACATATTTTGAAGTTAACTTCTAAAATATTTTTAACTATGAAGTTAAATAATTGCAAATGATTTACTTTCCAGTATATTGCAAATACTGTTATTTAAAAATAAGGCTGTTTTCCTGATACCAGGAAAACTAAATGCAGACACACAGAAATAAGAGTTCAAAAACAACTAAGAAAATGGCTAACTTAATGGTAGGGACAAGTCTGGAGTTGAATGTTATATTCAAGAATTTAAATGGAAAGATCAGACCGCAACAGAAGATTATGTACATGAGACAGAACTGGTGAAATAGAATCTTATGACTTTTGACTAAAACATTACTGATTTTCTTCTATGCTTTGTTTTCCAGATTTAAGGATTTTAGTCTTGTCTTGAGCTGCTGATAGGTTCATGTACCTACTATTTGAACAGAATCCTAACTTGTTTCCTGGCTTTAAGTTTTATTCAAAGCTCTCTTAGCATTTTTAAAATTTTGATTTATTAAAGCTAAAACTGCTTTTCTTGAAATTAAAAATATATTAAAAATACCTATTAATGACCGCAGGAAGCTATATAGCATCAGCTAGGTGCTACTTTATAGTATATTCATTCTACTCAGAGTTATATGCCTAAAATCAGACATGTGTTCACAGATATGTATGTATCAGCTTAACTTGTTATTGAAAATAGCTAGTTTGATTAAGATATTTTGTGAATCAATAAAATGTGTGGGGGGAAGGAATAGAAAGCAACTGTAGATACCAGAGACAGTGCGGGAGGAGGGTAGGAAATGGCACAGGGTAAGAAAAAGGGAGTGAGAAATAGGGAGTGAGAAACAAGAAATGGAAAATCATTTGTCGATGATAACATGTATGATTAAGCCACTACGTAGTGTATTCTGGATGGGAAATCACATTAGGGTTAGAGTTAGGGTTAAGGTTAGGGTTGTAATGATGCTCAGTGAATGAATATAAATTAAATAAATTAATTAAAATAAAACTGTTATGTCACTCTTGGAAGTAAAATCTAAATACCATAGTCATTTGGTATCCATCAACATCCATTTAAAAAACACATGTGGACCAGTCAGTGGTGCAGTGGTACATGATGTTCTGTGATGATGGACTGAAATGGGAAAGGTCTGTTTTGCATTCTGAGGCCTCCCTGCACACACTACATGTGCTCAGGCCTGCGATCTGGGCTGATGGAGGTTGAAGATGGATCATGGTGTGAAGACCCTGTTAAGGGTGCCTTCCTCTGCATTTCTCTCTCTTTCTCTGTCTCTTTCATGGAAGAAAGAAAGAAAGAATCTTTAAAGAAAAAAACACATGAAAAAACTCTTCCTTAATAGATACAAGTTTTATATCATTCTGTGTTCTCTTTGAACTTGAATTTTCTCTAGTATCCCCAAGAAATTGTCTTAACATACTTTATGCCTGAAAGATTTTAAAATCTATTTCCCTATATAATTTTCTATCTATATCTATCTATACACACACACACACACACAAACACACATATATATGTATGCATAGATAGATAGATAGATAGATAGATAGATAGATAGATATCATGTGCTGTATAATAATGTTTTGGTCAATGAGAGATTGTATATAACATGTGTTTCCATAAGGTTATACCGTATAGCCTAGGCGTGTAGTAGGTTATACCATTTACTTTTGTGTACGTACACTCTATGATGTTCACACAATAACAAACTCACCTAACAGCACATTTCTTAGAATGTATATGTGTCATTAAGTGATTCATGATTGCATATAAATTAAAATTACATACTGCCATTTTCTGTGACCTTTCATTCACTTATTAAATAAATCTTTACTGAATGCTTATTATATGCCAGACATTGTTCTAGGTGCTCTTCTACTAAACAAAACAGACACAAATGCTTGCCCTCTTGGAATATGTGATACAGGATAAATAAATGAAGTACATGTATTTTTATATATTGAAACGTATATAATAAAAGAGACAACGCAGAGAAAAGTAGGACAAGAGGTGTTGATATTTTAGATGGAGTGGCCTCCCAAAAAGGTGACCTATATATTTTTTTTCTTCAGAAAGTAAATGGAAATACATATTATAAAAGAACTATGCATGGATTTAAGAAAATGTTTTGCAACAAAATGAACTCATATTTTAATTCCATTTATCACAAACTATTTGAAGTCCTCATGTGTGTGTGAATGTATGTCTGCATATGTGCAGATGTGTATCACTGGAGAACCCTGACTAATGTGGGAAAGCTGCTAAATACCTTTATTTGATCTTCAGATCTACTCTCCACCTTTCTATTCTTCTCTGTACCCTGGAAGACTGATCTACGTAGACTGACTACATTGGTGGCTGCTTTCCTCTGCCTTCTGTTGGGTTCAGGCTAAGGTAGAAGAGCAAGAGGTGTTAAAGAAGAAGGAGAATAGGTTGAGGCATTTATTTGATTCATTCCTCTGGCTTCCCCCCTGAAGAGTCACTGCAGTTTGGCTGTGTACCTCTATCTAAGGTCTTACTACTACAGGACTATTACAGTATTACTACAAGACTACTCCTGTCAGGTAGTCCTCCCCCTATAGCTACCCTTTTAGGGTTCTGGTAACTGCTATTTTCCATTGCTCCTCTAAGCTTAGAGCTGTACAAGGCATTCCACTGATGTGAGTTCCTGGTGCTTCACCATCCCTTGTTAGTTTCCATAACCCTGGCTACACTTTTTTTTTTTTTGGAGAGGTTTTTGCCATAGGGTGCGTTCACTCGCCAGACAGACAGAGAGAGACAGAGAGACAGAAAGCAAGACATCACCCCCCAGGGGGGATGGTCACGCCTCAATCCCTTCTCCTCCATTCTTCTCTCAGGATCTTGGGCACGCACACACACGCACCTGGTGTGAGTTTGAGCCACCGGGTCTGGAACGTGAACTGCGGTCGACTGTGTGGGAGTCCAGCGACATAGCCATTGCGCTAACTGCTGGTCCCATCCTGGCTACACTTTTGTGAATAGCGCTTTAATTAAACTCCCTTCAGTTACGTCTTCAGCATGCCATTTTCTATTGGGACTGACTCTTTTGATTATTAATTGCTATGAAAAAAGCACCCTAAAACTTAATGGCTTAAAACAACTTCAATCATTTATTTACTCTTGATTTTGCAATTTAGGTAAGGCTTGGCAGGGGGAGGTTCTCTTTTTCCCTTTGTGCAACAGCCGGGGCTGGATGATCCATTTCCAAGATGGCTCACTCATATGACTGGCAGGTTGGTGCTGGCTGTCATCTGGGTCCTCGGCTGGGGTTGTTGGCTAGGGGCTTTGATTATCCTCCAAGTAGGCTGTTAGGTCTCCCACACAGCATGGAGGGTGAGTTCCAAGAGGCAGGAAGCAGAAGCTGCCAATTTTCTTAAAACCTAGGTCTGCAATTGGCACAGCATCACTTCTATATGCAATTGGCTTCAATATTCAAAGGCCAAGTCCAGATTCAAGGGGGCAGAGAAGAGTACAATGAATTTATGGCCATCTTTAATGTGCCACACTGACTGAGACAGAAAGCTATTGCCACAATCTAGGTGAGAGGTGATGATGGTTTGAACTAGGGTGATGGAGCTAGTGAGAAGGGATTGGATCTCAGTTATATTTCAAAGAGGGTTGATGAGGTCTCTGACTGGATATGAAGTGTGAAAGAGAAAGAGAGGAGTTGCATTAATCTGTGTCTTTTGAGAAGCAGATGCTCAAATGGAGTTAAACCTGTAGGCATTTTATTATTATTATTTCCTGTGTGAAAAGGAAATAAAGAAGGGTCCAGGGAAAGGTGGAAGAATCATCAAATCATGTTAAAAGTCTGACCCTTCATGAAGGGGAAAGAGAGAGAAGATTAGGTTGAAGAGTCTGAGACTACCATAGAGTCTAAGGAAGGTTTTGCAAAGCCTTTGGAGAATTATTGAGTCAAAGTTGGCCAGCAAATAGACTATGTATCTCCCAGGAATGTGTCTTTTTTTAGTATTTCTGACACACTTGATTATTGGTGGGAAGCAGACCACGGAAGAGGTGGGTTCAATATGACTGTGGTGATGGATTTCGAGTACAGCATCTGGGACTCTTGACCAATTACACTTCCTGTGTAGGAGACATGTTAGGCACAGTCTAATGGCTGTGTTGGAGGTCAAGGACAGCTATCAGTTTTTTTTTTTTTTTTTAAATCTCCACAGCTAAAAAGATGAGAGTGACTTAACTGGGCCATGGAGTTCTGTAGGAAAAGCTGGTTTGCGGAGGAATATCAGAAGTATGATTTTGGGCATATTAAGTTTGAGATAGCTAGTAGCCATCACAGTAGAAGTATCAAATAGGCAACTGAATAAACGTTTAGATTTCAGGGCAAGTGTCTATGTTGTAGATAATGAATTAGGGACAATAATACTTCAAGTGGTAAGAAAAACATCTTGTAAATGAAATTATCATGACTACATTATTGGCTCCCAATTGATCAAAACAACATAAACATATACCAAATTATGATAAGTAAAATATGATTAAACTTAAAAGTAAATTTTTATTGTAAATGAATCTCTTTAGAAGCTTTATCTATGCGTTAATATTACTTATTTGCTTAGAGAGGGACACACTTTGGCATCAAACTATATTCCCATTCTTCATACTCATAAAGTGTTAAGAAATCATGTTCACATAAATAGGCAGATTGGAGTGGAAGAAGTTTTATTATAGTAACATCACTTGAGTTTTTAAAGTTCTACATCACAGGCCAAAGATCCTGTAGTAAGCTATTATTAAAACTATTTTAAATGATCAGCTGATAACCCTAGTAGATCTTCCTGCAGTTTTGGTGAAAACAAAGAATTGGATACCACCTGACTTACAATGAGATCTTTTACTTGTTGTAGTTGGAGTTATTTGCTTTACTAGAACTACCCAAATTAAAAATTGTCCCTTTGTTTAATGCCTAATATATTACTATTGTGTAGGGCAGTGCTCCAGTAGAAGTAAAGTGACAGGTGAGCGTTTTATCAGTAGAATGGAGGAGAGCAATTGCCAAAAGGGAGGGAAGAGGGGCTAAGCTGCCTTTCCATCACAGGTGTGTTTTTAAGAAGAGTTTAGAGATTCTTAAAATGGAATCCTTGAAGCCCTGTTGTATACAGTATAGAATATCTCATATTTCAGAATGATTGGAACAGTCCTCAGACAAGGTGCCAGGGTTTATTTAGATGGTGATTGGAATAGTCCTTCAAGGTATCTGGGCATAGGGGCATTGTGAGGAGGTGATCCTAGAGGCTGTGAGTTGGCACAGAGTGAGGTTTGCTCTAGACTGAAGGAAAACAATTTTGCTTTCCTGGTGTCTCAGGCCACATCGAAGGATCAAAGCCCAGGTTTAGGATTGGGCCAGAGTTAGGCAAGGGGATGGAGAAAGTAAACTGATGGTGCTAAAAGAGTGGCCCAATGGATAAGGAAGCTGGGGGGATTTTAAGAATCTGAACAGTAAGCTAGGGCTTCTTTGAGCCAGTTGAAAATGGAGACTGGGTTTGCAGCCTAGGGATGAATTTAGGTTCTGAACCAGACCAGCCCTGAGGGTTTCCATAAGGAAGAATAGTTAGGACAGGAGGTAGAGAAAATACTTCATCTCAAGAGCTCTGATCTTTAGAAGATCCCTTTTCTTTCCCTTGGATGCTATAAAATCTTCCCACCACATAAGTGGCTGATAAACCTGCTATGGGGGTCACCTTGGCCCATTTCCTCCTTTTTCATATCATGGAGAAATAATTGCATTCAAATCAGAAATCCAAGGTTTCACTTGTATCTATCCCAACTGGCTTGGTAGACTGTGAAAATCTCCATTCTGATCCTCAGTTTCCTTATCTCTAAAGTAAGAACAAATGCATATCCTATGGGATATTTATGGGAATATTCTGCTGCTTTTTAATGTCACAAAAGTCAAAGGTGATTGTCTAAACATGCTCTCTGAATCATGATATAACTGAAGGCATGGGCAATTCGATTCAGCAATAGAGAGTACCTGCTTTGTGCCAGGCACCATGGGGCAGAAGGAGTTAGACACAGACAGCTGTGTGAGGGCAGAAACTGCATAGGGTGAGAATCAGACATTAATAAGACTCAAACTAAGAGATAAAGAGAAATATGCTGGCTATGCAAAATAATCTGGAGCCCCAGAAAGAAGTGGTAATCAATTTCAACTCAGGAGATCCAGGAAGGTATTCATGGAGGAGGAGGGCTTGGCTATGGGCCTTAAAGGCTGTGTGGGAATTTGCTGGGCAGAAAAGTGGGACAAGGGCATTACTAACTGAGTACCAGTGAGGGGATAATATGGAGGCATGGAAATGCCTAGAATGTGCAGACAATGGTGGACATTTAGGTTAGATCCTTTTTTCCCTCTTTCTTCCTATTTGAAGCATTACTGCCATGAGCAATCATACACAATATCCTTATACATTTCTCCAGTTATTTTCTGAATATAAGTGTGTAAAACTGAGATCAGTGGATCAAAAAGCCCTTTTAAGCATTTGCATTCATACTGCTTACTGTATTACCCTCCTATATGGTTGAGTCATTATCTCCAGAGTACTGGTTTGATCACACCTTTCTATGAGGTTACAATGCCTTTTGTGCCAATAGAACAAGGTCATTTCTGAGGATGACATTTGATCCACGATCTAGGATCTGACCCCAAATCTCCTTTTCAATCTTGTGTCTATCTCAGAAGCAGTAGTGTAGTGGTTTAGGGACACAGCTCCATAGGAGGATTCTTGGGGTCAAATCCTTGATCTATTGCCTCAGAGCAGAGCTGAGCATTTCTGCAAAGGTGACTGATTCTCTCCCTTACTCACTTTCTTTATCTCTGGGAGGAATGGTTCCATTAAAAAATTTGGGGTGCTCATTATTTTTTTATGATTATTATACATTATCTGTGTTATTAAAAAGATCTTATAAAATGTGAATGGTTTAATATGATCAGTTGCCAGTAGGACAATGAATCTAGGAGGACCAGCAGGATGCTGATAGAGAAGCTGAGACAGAGATGCTCAGTTTTAAGGAGGCGAGATAGACAGCAAGGGTTGAGATGCTGATGGTGACATGAGAAGGGTGAGGGAGCCAAAAGAAAGTAGAGTAGGCTGACAGAGGAAGAAGACTTACTGGGGCCTGGTGTGGGCTTGGATGAGGTGAATGAGTCCTGAGAGCTTGAAGCTACTTTTCCATTGTACCTTTTTCTGCACCCTGCTCACATTCCTTCTGGAGTCTGAGGATTGCAGCAGGCCTCTTTCACTCTACCTAAGGGGAACTACCA
>NW_006159726.1:3692415-3695681 GCF_000334495.1 Tupaia belangeri chinensis | reverse complement strand
AGAGCTGACTTGTATTACTGGCTTACTGCACCGCTGGTTTTATCTAAGCTTTGAAAATGTTCTTTTAACAGCAAACACCATTTGGACAAGACTGTACCTTTCTGGTTCTCCCCTAACTTGTCCTTGCTCCTTCATTACTACGTCTCTGGGTGTGTACTACAAGTATGCATCAGGGCAGATGTCATGTAAAAGAGACATCATGAGCCCTACTCTTAAGGGACACAGGAGAACACCTCCAATATCTCACTGCTTCTTTTTCTAGAAGACTTCAGAAATTATAGCCATGGGACCAGCAGATAGCATAATGGTTACATCACTGGACTCTCACATAGTTGACTGTGGTTCGAGTCCTGGACCTAGTGGCTTAAATTCATGCCAGGTGCATGTGCGTGCATGCCCAAGATCCTGAGAGAAGAATGGAAGAAAAGGGATTGCATTGTGGTCATCCCCCCCTGGGGGGTGATTTTCACTTTCTGTCTCTCTTTTTGGTGAGTGCATGTGCCCTATAGCAAAAATATCTCTTAAAAAATAAAAAGAAAAGAAATTATGGCAGAGGGCAGGGGCTTGAGCAGAGCAGAGTGTGTGTCTGTGTCTGTGTGTCTCTGATTCATTCCCTCTCCTTATTAACACATCAGGACTCAATCGTGGGGGCCCTACCCTGATGCCCGATCACTTTCCAAATCTCCATATTCAACACTGTATTCAGATTAAGTCTCCACTCTCTGAGTACTGTTACAGTGGCTCACCACATTTTAGCACAAAACTTTGAAGGACACATTCAAACCATAGCAACAACTACGGTGGTAAGTATTATTCTCTCGTTTCATAGATGAGGTCATTGTGACTCAGAGAGTTTTGGCAACTTGTGCAAAGTCATACAACTGGATATTGGAGGTGTGTTTGTTTGGCTGACATTTGACCCCACCCTTGCTTTTCTTTTCTTTAGACTCATTGGCCAGGAAACTGTGGAAATCCATATTCGCCCTTCTTTTGTTATTCAGAAGGCCTCGCTTATAATTATTCTTGGAGGGGGTGAGGGTTATGGAAGTGAAATCATGAGCAGAGTTGCTCCACGGCAACTATTGCCTCTGAAAGTAGGTGTGCACATTTATCCAAGCTGTGGAAGAGGCAATATCCTTGGATTGGCAGAAGTTCTGAAAGAACTGATAGCAGTCACCTTTCTTGGGTGACTTCTTCTCTTAGGCTCTGCAAGTCCTGATATATGGCTGGATTGCCTGTGGTATGATAAAAGTCCAATCTAGTTTAGCTGGAAACCTAGTGTCCTGGTTTTCTGTGGATAACCCTGGAAGCCATGTTGCTGCTGTAGCTGTAGATTGTGACTCAGGGTTTTGGAGATGATTATGAGATTATGAGAAATGGGTTGACTTTAAGGCATCCTTGCTGAAGAGCAGGTGGAAAGCAGCTATGTTCTGGGCCTGCTTACTTTTATCTGCACAGCTTCTTTCAGATTTCCATTTATTAGACCTCTTGAGAATAATGGCAGCTTGGCTACTCTGTGGCAGCCTGAGGTGTCTCCCAGGATAGCCTGGGAGGCCCTGTTGCTAGGAGTCCTGAAATAGTGGCTGCCATGAGAACTGCAGGCAGCCCCAGCTGTGCTGCATTCAGCACTCTGGGGCTTCAGAAGCTTTGTCTGACCATCTGATACTCCATGAAGGTGTGTTGTTAAGGGAGAGAACATTCTCCTGGCTCTCAGATCCCCAAGAGCTGACAGAGACTTTAAAGACTGTATATCCCTTGGGTTCCTCCCTGAAGAGAGCTCCAGGAAGCTCACCTGGCAGGTTGGGTAGGAGGCTTCCCCCTGGGAGTCCACAACCCCATGTCTGCACATTTCTCCCTGCGTTTATCTCATTAAAGTTGAAATGATCTGTGTATGAGGCTAAGGACAGATCATTAGAGGAGGACAGGGGCTACAGTGTCCCTCACACCTAGCATAATGCCTGATGTATAAGAGACATTTATTTGATGGTGACTTGTTTGTTGAGTCAAGAGGGCTGCCCTCAGGGACTCAGGTTCTTTCCATCTTCCTGATCTGCTTGTGTCCTCGCAAGCAGTCACAAAATGTCCAATCTATTTCTAAATCTCATGTCCACATTATAGGCAATAAGAAGGAGAAATGCAGAAAGAGGAAAGGAAAGCCTTTTATTGTTGAGCAAGGCTTTCCCAGAAATCCCTGGTAGATCAGTATTATATGGCCGTCTCTAAGTAGCAAAGGGAAAGGTATATATTTTCACCTGGGTTTTTTGCCCTCTTAAAAAAATGTTAGGGTTCCTTTAGCCAATATGGGTGTGTATTAGTTTTCCAGGGCTGCGATAAAAAAGTACCACTAACTTCAATGACAGAAATGTATTGTCTCACAGTTCTGGAGGCTAGAAGTCTGAAATCAAGGTGTAGATAGGGTTGATACCTTCTGGGGAGAAGGAGAATCTCCCCTAGCTCCTTGTGTTTTCCTGCCAATCTTTAGTATCCTTTGGCTTGTAAATGCACCAACCTGATCTTTGCCTTCATTTTAACATGGTCTTCTACTTCAGTGCATGTTTGTTTCTGTGTTCAAATTTCCCCATTTTATGTGAACATAATCATATTGGATTAGGGCCCATCCTAATGGCCATTATATTAACTTGATCATCTGCAAAAACTCTATTTTGAAATAAAGTCACATTTAAAGGCACTGGGAGTTAGGATTTCAACATCTTTTGGGGAGATACAATTCAACCTATAATGGACAGTATTAAAACATGGCCTCCAAATTCTTCAACTCTTCTCCCATAAAGAGGGATGTCTATGCCCTTCCCCTTGAATCTGATTCCTTGTGATTGCATCAACTAATAGAGTGTGATCAAAGTGACTTCCAAGGCTAGCTAATAGAAGAACTTGTAGACCCTGCTTGGCTCTCTTGGAACAATTGGGAAGAAGTCAACTGGGAGGAACCATATTAGAAATCTGACCATCCTGAGATCACCATCCTGGACAGGCTACATGTAGGTGCTCAAGTCAACAGCTCCTGACTGACAGCTGGTGTCCATCCTGGCCTGTGTGTGGACCATTTTGGAAACCCAGTCCATTCGAGCCTTAAAATAACTGCAGTTTCCTGATGTAACCACATAAGAGACCCCAATCAAGAACTACTAAGATAAACCCTTCCTGAATTCCTGACACAAAAAATCATGAACAAAAGCAAATGGTTGTTTTTTAAGCTACTACATTGGGCAAGTTGTTTCACAGCAATAAAAAGCTAGAAGAACCAG
>NW_006159726.1:3682467-3692355 GCF_000334495.1 Tupaia belangeri chinensis | reverse complement strand
TATATTGATCAGTCAATAAGAGAAGCAGGGGCTCTGAGACTCAAAGAGAATTGTCATCAGGAGGATGGCCCAGACTTAGTTTGTTATTGTATTGCTAACAGAAATACCTGAGGGTGATGAATTATAAAGAAATAGGGCTTAATAACTCACAATTATGATTTTGGACAAGTCCAAGGGCATCACAAAATGGCAGAAAGCAGAACTTTTACCAGAGTGTGGTCTGTGTACATGTGACTTTCTCTCTGCTTCTGGTCTCATTCTGTTTACATATATATCTACAATAATTCAATCATGGTGGTCCTACTCTAATGACATTATCATATCCATAGGCCTCACCTTGGGACACCATGAAGGAATTAAGTTTTTAGTTAATATGTTCACAATTATAATTAATGCCATCAAGTCCCAACACATGGTGTACATAAATTTACCACTCACTAAGACCAAATTCCAAATCATGAATCTTTGGGGGACAAACCATGATCCAAACCAAAACAGCCCCCATTGAGCCCCTCATCAGAAGTTTTGTGTTTCTAGGTTTCCACTGGGAATGGAGCTACCTCCTTCATGCTTAGATGGGTTCAGACGGACATCCAAAATGGCAGTATCATTTGAATGTTCAATCATTTTCAAGGCCAGCCAGTGGCATGGTGGTTGAGGTGCTGGATCCCACATGCCCAACTGTGCAGTTTGAGTCTCGGACCTAGCAGCTTGAAAACACTTTGGGTGTGTGTGGATGCATGCCCAAAATCCTGAGAAGAGAAAGGAGGAGAAGGGATTGCAGTGTGGCCTTCCCCTGGGGGGTGATTGATTTCTTTCTCTTCTCTCTCTCTCTATCTCTCCCCCATCTCCCTCTAGCAAGTTCACAGATTCTCTAACAATTTTTTTAAAAAAATCATTTTCATGAGAGAAATTGTGTTAGGGTTAATTACTGTAAACTGCTATAATGAAGGCAGGGGTCCTTGGCTTGCCTTCCATTAACAGGCTGCTTTGCCTGAACTGGGAGAAAGTTGTCATTGGAAAACATTGAGCTAGCTTGGTTAATTTCTCTATTTTTAATAATTTTATTTTATCTTACATTTAATCACAGTTATCTCTACAGTGTACAACGTTGCTTTTTCCAGCATGAATACCATGTATATCACTTAAGAGAAAGGCATTACTAAATACAGTATCATCAGCAAATAGCTTTTTCACTTTTTTTGTCAATTTAAAAAAGATTTTACTTTATTTTAATTTCTTTTATAGATTCAATCACTATACATCACTTAACTTGTAAAGTGAATTCTCCGAACGTGAATACACTTCACACCAGTACAGTTGAGGATACTATACACGTTGTCATCAACAGATAATAATCCATTTTTGTGTCCCATAAATGTCTTGCTTCTCTAGTTTTCTTTTTTACATCTTTTATCACCCTCTCCCCCTTTCCCCACTCTTCTCCCACACTGTATCCAGTATCTGTAACCATTTTCCATGCTTCTATGTCCTCTAATCTTTCAGTTTTCACCATAGAATGTAGACAGTTGGTATATATTGTGTGATTTCTTTTTTTACTAAGGAACATCCTTCTCCCCCATTTTATTGGCAAAGGTCCTAGGAGTAGAGTTTTCTGGCAGACCCTGAATTCTATACTATAGCTTACAGTTTCTCAATTTATTTTTGGAGGCTCTAGAGCCAGACTCAGCCTCTTAAATGATGGGTGAAACAGGGGCTTGTATTGTGACAGAATTTCTTGAATGTGCTTATGGTCATTCTGCACTGAATGGCTCATTTGTGGGTCTCTATTGCTACCTCTGATGTCCAAATCCTACTGCTTTCCTGCCCATGTGACTTGGTTCTTTTTTGTGCTTTGCCAGATCCCAGGACTCATCTTTTCTTTTATAAACCTTCTTTTTACTTCACTTAAGCTAAATCCTTCCTTTGTTTGACCTTTATGCAATTTTGTTTGACTTCCTCATATTCACCATCATGCTTTGATCATTCTTCCTAATGGCAGTTGCCAAGCAACTTCCTTTCCTTTCTATAGTTTCCTCCTAAAATTCTATCTTAAAAAAATTGTACTAATTCTGAGAGAGAAGGGGAGAGAGAGAAAACCCTTGACAGGATCCCAGTGCCACAATCCACCCAGCTTCAGCCAGTCTGGATAATGGGTAAACTTGCCTGTGACACTCAGAGAGGCCAGAGGATACAAACTAGTGACTTTCCCATGGGAGTATTGTGTTTCACTCCTGTGCCACTGTGTAGCCCCCAAATTCCATCATTTTTTTAATCAAGCCTTTTTGCACATCCATGCTGCTGCTTTCTAGTTTTTGTTTTCACTGTGTTGAAATGAACTATATATTATAAACCAAAGGGATACTATGTGAAAAATTCAGAGTAGTTAGGATACAGGCTTTTGAGTCAATGGTCTGGGTTCAAATTCTGCCTCTACTATCTACTATGTGACATGAAACAAGTTATTTACATTCCTAAACCTTGGTTCTCTCATCTGGAAAATGGGTGTAGTAACTTATATTTTCTAAAGAAGACGACAGCAATTTCTTTCATCCCATATACTCTTCTGCAACCTTGTCACTTCCCCTCAAGAGGTGAGTGTATGTCCCTTTCCTTTGAATCTGTACAGGTTTGTGACTTGCATGTAAGCAATTGAATGCTATAGAAATAATGCTGCATGACTTCAGAAGCTAGATCAAAAAAGATAATGCAACTTCTGCCTTTCTCAATGGAACAATCACACTGGAGCCCGGAGTAGCTATGTACATTGTCTGTTTGCCTAGAACCCACCATTCTGTGAGGAAGCCCAAAGGAGCTTATATGAGACATCAGATAGAGAAGCTTTGAAAGTATAGTTGATCCCTGTTATTTGTGGATTCTGTATTTGCAAATCTGCCTGGTCACTGAAATTCATTTGTCACCCCAAATCAATGCTTGTGCACTTCTGAAGTAATTTGCGAACATGTGAGTCACCTTATGTATATGTGTTGCAAGGTGAGGTTATACAATGTGACACTCTACCTTCTTGTTTCAGCTCTCATACTATAAATGAGTGTCCTTTCCATGGTCTATTTAATGCTATTTCAATTTTTTTTATTTTTGAGATTTTTGTTGGTGATTTTGCAGTTTCAAATGGCCATAAGCACAGTGCTCAAATGTTGCCTGGTGTTCCTAAGCTCAAGAAGGCTGTGATGTACCTTATGGATAAAGTATATGTGTTTGATAAGCTTTGGTTAGCATGCGTTATAGAGCTGTGGGCTCTGTGTTCAATGTTAATGAATCAACAATATATATCAAATAAGGTATCTTTAAACAGAAACACATATAAAACAAGGTTAAGTATTGATCAGTTGACAAAGATATTGTGACCAGAGACTCACAGGAGCCTAACCCTGTATTTCCCCTAGGAGCAATGGCTTGATATTTCCTCATTTAGTTTTTGAGGTGACTTTATAGAACATAACTACCACAGATAATGAGAATCGACTGCACATGAACAGAAAAAGCTGTTCAGTCAGACCCCAGTTGCTCCAGCCTCCCGCAGTTCTAGCTTTGGTCACTGACTTACTGTAACTTCATGACAGACCCTGAGTCAAACAGCCCAAGAGAATCCCCCAATTCCTGACCCTTGGAAACTGTGGTATAGAATTGCTTTGTTTTTAAAGAAAAATGTTGTTATCACTTATAAATTTATAATATTAATACTTCTTTTTTGGTTAATATTAAAAAATGTTGTTTTATGCTACAATAGTTATGAAAATAATGGAGTTAACAATGCATCCCTTACAGGGTTGGTGGGAGGATTAAATGAGACATGTTGAAAGGGCTAAATGTTGTAAAGTGCCAAGCACTGTGCTACCATTAATATTATGAGTCCTCTGTATTAGCCTTTATTTTATAGAAACACAGAGTATTACAGCTGGAAAGAGGCTTTAAAGATCACCCAGGCTAATCTCTGTATTTTTTGGTTGAGAAAACAGAGGCCCAGAGAGGGGAAATTGCACACAGAATGTTGACAGCAGAGTATGAATTAGAAGTAAGGCTCTTCCTCTGTGCTGAATAGAAAACCCTTGTAACTGTTTCTTTGCATGTTTCAATTGTAGGTGAGCTTTAGTTATTGGAAAAGCAAAGCAGAATCTGATTCAAATAACACAGAAGCCTTGAAGTTTAACTCATCCTTTTGGTCCTAGAATCACAGGCAAAATGATTTATTATTGGATTGCACAAAAGAGGGTTGCTCGGGGGTGGGAAGGTGTGGTAATTGTGCCTGGGATATGCCTCAGTAGATGCCAATGTTAGTTACTGATTTTTCTTATTAGACACCTGAATGAGGGCTTGGACCCTGTGTGGCAGCTTCCAGCACACAGCAACAAGCCAGGCGTTGACTGCAGAGATCAAGCAGATGCCAAAAAGGCATGGGGTGAGGGAGGTGATGATGTTGGTAGCTATGGTCTTAAAAACACCTGATTTCAGATCCCGTTGACAGTAGTTGGTCTTTGACCCTAGTTCCTGTTACATACTAGAAAAAAAGGCGTTTCTAGCATGATTCCGAGTCACTTTTTGTTCTGTATTTTCTCTGATGACACAAGAGAAAACCAACAAAACCCTACACATATTTGTGGCTTTGGGTTCTGGGCCAGGCTGGTGACAAGGGAAATATAGGCAGAGTCCCAGTCTAGAGTTAAGGAGTCCCAAGTACCACAAAGGAAATTGGGAGTTTGGGGTTAGCAGAAGGAGAGAGATGCTCCCAATCGCCTTTGCTAATTCTTCACAAAATGTCTGTCTTAAACAGCACTTTGGCTTATAAATGTGTATCTTACCTGCTGCATTTACTAATGAATGTTCTCTCTTTGCATAGCTGCCATAATATATCATTTTGAGAAAAAAATAAGAAGCTACAACTTTGAAGTAATGAAATAGTATTTTGGATAACTTAAAAAGTACCAAAGAAAAATGCAAAACCAAACTGATACCTTGCCCCATACCTTTCTATCTCTAATTAATCAAGAGATCCTCTGAAGGATTTTATGGTCTTTTTTTCCCTGGCTGCATAGCCACTGAGGCAGCATTATCAGAACTGTGGCTACCCTTTGCCCCCCTCCTCACACGCTGTCAGGTATTTTCTTTTCCTTCTCTATCCTGGGGACTGGGATTTCAATCATGTTGTAAGCCAGAACTTGAATTTATTCCCCAAGAATGAATGAAAAACAGATTACATCTCTTCCCTCTGATCTTTCACATGGTCATGTTAAAGTTTAAGTCTCAGAGAAAAAAAGGCCTTTAAAGAGACAGGATGACTTCTAGGTCTGTAAACCATCACATAACATATCCAGATCGAAGGGATTCGATCATTTTAAGTTAATTAATAATGCAACAGATATTTATCTTATTTTCTGAAGAGGGAATGTGCTTATCAGAGGACAACTTGGTTTTCATTTAGACGCATAGACCAAGGCATGGCACCAGGACTAATGGCAGTTCTACTGCAAGTGTTGTCTAGGGCAGAGGCTGCCCTGCCCCATTAGGTCCTGGGGTAGTAGAATCTAATTGTGCAGACAGGCGCCCTCCACACTCCTAAGCTCATGGGAAGCAATAAAGATTCCTTTACTGAAGCTCTTGCCTGATTCCACGTCCAGTAAGCAAGCTGTGGATTACAACTTGCTTGCCATGCTGATTTCTTCCAGGGAAAGAATGCACTGAATGCAAGAGACCAGCCCTACCTGGAATGGATATTTCTTTATAAATTGGTAATCTGGCATTTTGATTTTAACACATCAATGTTGCTGAAGGATTGGCTTAACAAGAGTATGTCCATGATAGGAAAAGCAACAAACCCTTCTTGGAGATGTCGTTGAGTAGTTCTGGATGGGGCAAGTGGAAGAAATAAGGAAACTTGTCAGAACCCAAACTTCTAGGAATATTGATCTGTATGGAAAAGAACCCAATGGTTTTAGATAATGAGCTCAACAAAATGCCTGACTAATGTGTGTGGGGAAGTGGGGAGGAGGGATGGGTGTGGGCAGACATAGGGGCCTTACCTTTGTCAACTCCAGCTCAGAGTTTTACAAAGTATGATTCTGACCTATTGGATCAGAATCTTTGGGTGTGGAGTCTGGGAATCTGTGCTTTCAACGAGACCCCAGGTGATTCTATTACCCATTCAAGTTTGAGAACCACCATCATGGTTGATATTATCTTTTTTTTGGAGAGGTTTTTTGCTATAGGGTGCTTGTGCTCGCCAGAAAGACAGAGGGAGACAGAGAGATAGAAAGCGAGAAATCACCCTCAGGGGGGATGACCACACCGCAATCCCTTCTCCTATATTCTCCTCTTGGGATCCTGGACACACACACACATGTGCCCAGTGTGAGTTTAAGCCACCAGGTCCAGGACTCGAACCCTGGTCAACCACATGGGATTCCAGTGACATAGCCATTATGCCAACTGCTGGTCCCTGATATATTATCTTTATACAGCTTTCTTTCCCTTCATATCAGTAGGAGAAATAAGAGTGAAAAGATAACCTTAGGTATCTAAAACTAGTTTGATACATTGAGCTTTCTCTTGTTTCTGTAGCTAAGATGAGAAGAGCTCCCCCAAGAAATGAATTTCCCATTAACTCATTTCTCTATCATCAAATAAAGCTACTCTTTAAAATCTGTAGTATCTTAATTCAATTATTCATTAGATAATGAAATTATTTGGGAGAAAAATATTATGATGAAGGAGGACAATCGCTATATATGCACTGTTTAAAAAGGCATTCAAACAGTTTATTTTCAAAAATGGGATTATTATGATCACAAACAATTGTAATTAAATAGACATTTACTTAAAACATTCTGTATTCTTTGCACCAAAGACTACCTAGAAAATGTGAGCAGGGAAATCTTATCTTTCCTTCTACCTTTTTGGCTTCCTTTACCCTCCAAGTTTGATTTAGCTTGTCTGGACACCCAAAACATCCTGTGGTTAAAATCTTAACTTTCTCTCATCAAAACGTACCTGTTGCTATGGTCCAAATATTTGTGTCCATTCAAAAATTATATATTGAAATCCTTACTTCCAAGGTGATGGTATTAGGAGATAGGACATTTGTGAGGTGATTAGGTCATGAGGATAGGGCCCTCATGAATGAGATTAGTGTCCTCATAAAAGAGGCCACTGTTCCTTCTGAAGACAGCCATCTATGAACAAGGAAACAGGCCCTTATCAGACATCAAAGATGAACATGCTAGTGCTCCAATCTTAGATTTCCAGCCTCCAGAATTTTGAGAAGTAAATGTTAAATGAAAAGCTATTGGATGATGATGATGGAGATTTTAATGTCTTTGTATTGACTGATATGAATAATATTCCTTCTGGAAAAAGAAATGTAATACACTGTAAAGTTATATGTGATTCAATATAATATAAACAATATTATGATAATAATAAAAATTTAAAAATAAGTAAATGTTTGTGATTTATAAGTCACCTACTCTATGGTATTTTGTTATAGAAGCCTGAGTTGACCAAGACATTTGTATTGGAGTTTATTCTCACCTACTACTCAACTACCTGTCCTCCTTGAAAGCAATCTAACTGATTCAAGTTCTGATACAGAATATTAGCTTAAAGTGCTATCCCCAAGATCCTTTGAGGATATAATTTGTCAAATCAGACAAAATATGATTCCATTTTTTTTTTGAGAGGTTTTTGCTATAGGGCCCATGCACTTGCCAGGAAAACAGAGAGAGAGAAAGCGAGAAACATCCCCCAGGGGGGATGGCCACACTGCAATCCCGTCTCCTCCATTCTCCTCTTGGGATCTTGGGCACGCACACACAAACACCCGGCGTTAGTTTTAAGCCACCGGGTCTGGGACTCAAGCCACGGCCGACTACATGGGAGTCCAGCAACAGAGCGATTACACTAACTGCTGGTCCCCAGACAAAATATGGTTCTAATAGTAGTGTCTAAGCCATCATAGAAGGGATTAGAGAAAAAATATTTGAGCAGGAGATCAACTTAGGATTCCTAAACTTATACTTTAAAGTAGATCGTTCTGATTAATTTTAAGGACAGTCTTGCTTCACGCTGACATTAGGAGGAATAGTACACAAATGCTGAAGACCTAAATCCAAGTAAAACAGGTGATAAACCCATGTTCCAAAGAACATATATAGAGCTCACTCAAATTTAACAGAAACCATCCAGTGACTATCACCTCTAGTAGCATATTTAAGATGATATGGGAAATTCAAAATTCACTTTTTTACTAAGTGCTTGACTTTTCCTCAGCCTTCCAGTGTCTTTTTAGTATGGAACTGAAGCACTATGACACAGCTTTTGGGAGAAATTTATATGCTTCTCTTGATACTTAGATGTGTTTGGATCAAAGAGACTGATACCCATCTTTTACTTGGAGAAGTCTCATGGGAAAGGCTGACGCAGCTTCCAAAAGCAGTAGAAGGGTACTTCTACCATGCTAGGATGCATTTCTTGGGGACCAAGATTACTGTGGGCAAGTAGCTGGAGTCATTTTTCAGGAACTTTGCCCAAGAAAGTTGCCTGTAGGGCCAAGAGAATCATAGAAGTAAGAGGTTTCAGGGTTTGTTTTGTGTGGAAAAACTGAGATCAAAATTGATTAGCCAGAGTGAGTCAGCAATATTTGGAGACTGCCACCCAGAGGTCCCTATGGACTATTCAGAGCTCCAAAGAGTCCTTTGTTCTTGCACCTGTGGCCCATAGAAGGGCTAGCCCATGAATGGCTTCCCTGACAGGGGCATGTTACAATAGCATTGCTGACATGAGATGATGCCCCTTTCCTATACTCTTCTCTTTGTTCCAGAGAAACAAGCAGAAATGTGCAAGAAGGGAGAATGTATTGCCCGGGCTTCCATGAGAGCAGTAGTATTATTATGGGTGATAGAGAAGAAGGGATTTGTTATAAGAATTAGACCTTCCACATTGTGGGAGCTAGTAGAGAAATCTAAGCGAGACTGTCTTTTGCTCTGTGTCAAGTGCTTGGGCCAATGTCTCTACAGATCAGCAAAGCCAACTGGTCAGGAAGGGCAGCTAGATATGAAGGGGGAAGAGCAAAGACAAATGGGATGTGTGTGGTCAGACTTGAACTCTCAACTCCTTCAACCTTGATGGCAGGGATGACCTGTAGGAGAATCTGGCACTGTCTGCTACAGAGTTGCATGCATGCATGGCCCAACTTTTAGAGGAACTGATGGAGGGGATGGCAGTTTGAGTTGGAGGAGCTACAGGCCTAGGTGCTACCTACACCAGTAAGTGAGTCAGCAGGTCAGTAACAATGTGTATGAGCTGCCAAGCCACTCAAGTGCCTGGTACTTACTCTCACCTTCAGAGTATAAAAATGGTAGTGCCTTTAGTTCTGTCTTATGCAAATTTCTCTTAAACTCTTCCCTAACTCAGACTCATTCAGAGGAAGAAATTCTGAGAGACATAGTTTTAGCTTAGCTAAATGGTTAAATCATTAAAAAAGAAGTAGAAAATCCATAGGACAAGTTCTCTGAGCCAGGGGTAAGGCCTGATTCAGGGAAGTAGAGAAGCTTTTTGAATTAGATATGAGATTAAAGCATTGAGTTAGATTAGATTTATTTATTTATATATTTTAAAATTTTTTAATCACATTGTTTAGCTTACAAAGTGAACATTTCAATATGTGAACATTTCTCCCTAGTCCCGTTGATCAAAGTATCTTCAACTAATAATACCACACCTCCCCATCTCGTCAATGCTCTGCCTCCATATTCCTCCTCCAAATGTCCTTCCTTAGGCCCCACTCCTCCACACACACCACATCTAGCATTAACACCCATCTCTTGTGTTTGTACAACCTTTAGTCAATCAATTTTAATCATAGAGTGCAGACAC
>NW_006159726.1:3681912-3682346 GCF_000334495.1 Tupaia belangeri chinensis | reverse complement strand
TGAATATTATTCCATAGAGTATACGTGCCACAGTTTTTCAATCCATTCATCCATACGGGGCATTTGGGTTGGTTCTATGTCTTAGTAAGCATGAATAGTGCCGCGATAAACATTGATGTGCAAGAACTTTTCCAATGAAGAATTCTTCCGTCCTTTGGGTAGATACTGAGGAGTGGGATTTCTCGATCATATCGTAGTTCTATTTTTAGATTTTTGAGAAATCTCCAAATTGTTCTCCACAGTGGCTGGACTAATTTACATTCCCACCAGCAGTGTAAAACAGTTCCCCTTTCACCACACGCCAGTCAACACTTATCATTTTGTGTTTTTTTAATCTTAGACATTCCGACTGGGGTTAGGTGGTACCTCATTGTTGTTTTGATCTGCATTTCCCTTACGATGAGGGATGTTGAGCATTTTTTCATATGCCTTTT
>NW_006159726.1:3655481-3681763 GCF_000334495.1 Tupaia belangeri chinensis | reverse complement strand
TCTTGCCCTACACAAATGTCTTAGATTGGATTTTTAAATAGCAAGAGGAGGCTTTCTCTCTCTCTCTCTTTTTTCAGAGAGAGAGAATGTTCCTATAGAGTGCATGCACTTGCTGAAGAAACAGAAAGAGACAGAGAGACAAAAAGCTAGAAATCACCACCCAGTGGGAATGGCCACACCACGATCTGCCCCCTCCTCCACTCTCCTTGGGATTTTGGGCACACATAGACATGTGCTTGGCGTGAGTTTCAAGCTGCTGCGTCTGAGACTCGAATCATGGTCGGCTCTGTGGGAGTTCAGTGATGTAACCATTACACTATCTTATGGTCCTGAGGCTTTCTCTTATAGTAGCCTAAAAGTCACAAGATTTGTCAGGATATGGGGAAAATTGTTTAGTGCAACAAGATCGAAAGCAGTGATGAAGGAAAACACAGCCATTTCCTATGTATACCAAGTTAAGTTCAGCCCTTTTTAAAAAAAATTCTGCCAGAGAGCACATGTGCTGACCAAAAAGAGACAGAGACAGAGAGAGGAGAGGGAAAAGGCAACCTCCAGTGGGGGATTGACCACAAAGCTAACCCTCCTATTCTGTTTTTCCATACTGTCAGGATTTGGGGCATATATTCTCACATGATTGAAATGTTTTTTTAAGCCACTGGGGCCAGTATTTGAACCACTCAGTTGACTATGTGGGATTCAGCTTCCTTAACCAACAGGCCATGGAGTCAACTCCAAGTTCAGCCTTTTTAATAAACCAGTTCCACGAGCATTTAAGTTGTGCAAATTCAACTGTATAAACATGTCTACATCTTCCATGTCAGTTAGTCTGTCTTAACCATTATGTGGTTATCATAAAACTTAAAATATTTAAAATTGTATTTTGCCTCACTTTTTATTAAATATTCTTTACCACTGTATACTTCATATGTATGTATAGAAATACATATTACTGGGACCAGCAGATGGCATGATGGTTACATTGTTGGACTCCCACATAGTTGACTGTGGTTTGAGTCCCAGACCCGGTGGCTTAAAACTCATGCAGGGAACATGTTTGTGCATACCCAAGATCCCAAAAGGAGAGCAGAGGAGAGGGGATTGCAGTGTATCCATCCCCCCAGCAGTGATTTCTTGCTTTCTGTGTCTCTGGTGAGTGCATGTGCCCTATAGCAAACATCTCTCTCTCTCTAAAAATAAATAATAATAAAATAAAATAAAAATATATGTTACTATTCAGGTCATATCATATGTATAAAATCAACTGTACTATTCATCATAGACAATTGAATAATTTTTTGAAGTTTATTTCCTTCATGTGTCAGAGAAAGACAGGAACCCTCAGCAGGACTTGCATACTACAGTCCTTCCCTAGCCCCACAGCCAGCCAGGATCACAGATGAACTCAGCATAATGAGGAAGACCTGGGATGTGAACTCTTTGCACATGGCCTCCCACATTGCACAGCAGTGCTCCTATCACCTGTGTCACTGCAGCTGGGTCCATGGTAGATCATTTAAAGTGCTTTTCAAGGGTTATTTTTACCACATGGGATATTTGCCTTATATAGTGATTGCAGAAATGAATACTCTATAAAGTGGAGATATGGACCTTCCGTATCCCCAAATTCAGGTGCAAGGGAGGGGGGAGGATGAAAAAAAGTATATGATTTTTTTTTTGGAGAGGTTTTTGCTATAGGGCACGTGTGCTCACCAGACAGACAGAGACAGAGAGACAGAAAGCGAGAAATCACCCCTGAGGGGGTATGGCCATGCTGCAATCTCTTCTCCTCCATTCTCCTCTCAGGATTTTGAGCATGCACGCACATGCATCTGGCGTGAGTTTAAGCCACCGGGTCAGGGACTTGAACCACAGTCAACCACATGGGAGTCCAGCAACACAGCCATTACACCAACTGATGGTCCCCCAAAAAAGCATATGATTTTTTCTTTATAAATTTTTTGAGAAGTTTTTGCTATAGGGCACGTGTGCTCACCAGACAGACAGAGACAGAGAGACAGAAAGCGAGAAATCACCCCTGAGGGGGTATGGCCATGCTGCAATCTCTTCTCCTCCATTCTCCTCTTGGGATCTTGGGCATGCATGCACATGCGCCTGGCGCGAGTTTTTAGCCCCCAGATCCGGAACGCGAACTGTGGTCGACTACATGGGAGTCCAGCGACATAGCCATTATGCTAAGTGCTGGTCCCAAAAAAGCATATAATTTTTAAACTCACTGATGTGCCAGTACATCCAGTTCATCCACTTCATTCTGATGACAGGTATGTTTTCACATTTACTTCATAAAAGGATAACATGTTAGAGATGAAAAAGATCATAAAGGTCATTAGTCACTCCACATTGAAAAGATAGGATATTGGGAGGTAAAGTAATAAGTCTAGGGTCACTTAGTGTCTTGGTGGCAGGTGCAGAACTAGAGTCCACTGTTTCGATGTCAAAAGTGACTTTCCCTTCCATCTGCCATATGGCTCTTCACCTCATTAGTCTCACTGGTAAGTACTGTGATCCTGACAAGGTTTCAAGCCATCTAGGGACTGAAAGTCCCTACAGCTTGAACCAGGCCATTGTTCTTTGTTCATTCTGGGGCAGACAGGGATACAGGCCTGATCTTAGGAATGACAAGGGCTCTCCAAGGGCTTTCAGATCTGGTTTCACCTTCACTGCAGGATTTCCAGAGTGAATCATATATTTTTTTCTTCCCATTTTCCCCCTTGTGCACAGCCCAGCCTTTTTCCTGGGTGTGTATACACTGTCCACTGCCCTGCTGTAGTCCAGGCCCTGGGGTGAAGCTCATCTGATGACCTCAGCCAAGACTGTGTCTGTGGAAATGTTGACTATGAAGCTATAGACCCCGCCAAACCTGGTCTTCTTATTAGACAAACACTCTGACCCTGGCAGTTTGAACTAATCCTTGGAATCAGCTTTTCCCAAGCCTCCTCAGGCTTCCCTTGGGATTCTGTTCTCAGTGCTGCCTCTTTAAAGGGTTGTAGTCCCTTAAGAGTACTTTGTGAATGAGAATGATCATGTTCATTCACCTCCTCCATGGCCCTTCTGATTCCAGGGGAAATAGCACTTAAAATGCTTCTCTGTCCCTTTGGGATGTCACATACTGAATGCAATTCTTCCCACATCAGATAGATGTTTGTTTTGATTTTGTAGCTTTTCCTTCTTGAGTTTCAAAGCAGGTAAAATGAAGCCTTCCTGTGACATTTGGAAACCCCACTGCTCAGCCTTTATTCCATACCTCAATTGAGAGAGAGAAGCAAATGAGATCTCTCTATACTCCCAAATCTCTAAGCACCTTGGGTTTAGACAATCACGTAAAACCCTGTCTTATATTTTGTTTGTTTACATGTGCTGCTTAGTGCTGCCCCCTCCAACCACAAATGCTGCTGCAGTTGCCAGCCTGGAAGAATTCATTTGCATCTTCCACTCTCCCTTAAGACATGAAAACATAGCAACACCCATACAAAGAATAGCAATGCCTATGAGTAGGGGGATTTTTCTACTTAGAGTCAGTATTGCCTTTTTTCTGTTAAATTGTCTTTTAGTTGCTGACCACATGGAGGCCTCTCAAATAATCTGTTCATTGTAGTGAGCTGAAGGCCCCTCTGATGCCACACATCTGATTCAGGTCTTCTGCTTTTCCCTGTGCAGCCCTGACAATGTGATGTTAATGACATTGGCATATAAATCTTCTCTCTCACAATGGAATAGGGAATAAAACAGTGTGCAACAGGCCTCAGGTATGGTGGGATAAAAGAGGGCAGAATGCTGAGTGGGAATGGAGTAGAGCCTGTGTGCCACTGGTGTAGTTTCAAGGATGTTTTTCCAGTGTGTGTGTTTGTGGGAAGGAGTCTCTGGAGAAGCTGTCGTTGTCAAATTGTCCTCTTTGTGTGTTCTGTATAGTCCTTGAGGGCTTGGGAGGAGGCCAGAGATGATGCTAAATCTGTTTCAACAGATATATGCATTTATGGTGTTTTCTCAAGGGTTATTAGGGGAATTCAGTAGATGGGTGCTCTGCCTTTGATCACAACATCATATCAACAAGTGTTCAGACATCGATTTCATAAAATAGTTGGAAACAAAAATCTTTTCTTGCCTCTGGCTGGGCAAGTCCTAACAAAATGATGACAGGGTAATATTGGTCTTCAAAAGGCTTTACCTTTTTTTTTCTGGGTCTGGACTTCTCAGGGCAAGTGTACCCACCATGCGCCTAACCCTTGTGTGGGTGCTAGGTGCTGAGGGTGCAGTATGAGCAAGAAGGACATGTTAAGGAGGCCTGAAGACATAAAGGTGGTTAAAGAAGAAAGAGATGACAATTCCTGGCTCTTCTGAAGCGGATCTTTAATTATATATTTAAAATTTGCCCATATATATGTTAGGCTTTATATGTGTTCTCATTCGGTCAGCTTCTATGTTATAACAGTTAGGTTATTTTAAACTGCAACTAGATATTTCAGATTTTCCATTTTTTAAAAATTCACGATAGAGAGAATGTGTGCACACATGACAGACAAAGAGAGAAGCCCCTTTGATAGGTCTTGACAGGCTGAGATCCCCTTTCCTCAGCCCTCCAGCTTGTTAGAATCTTGAGCACCCATGCACACGTCTGACATCCTTCAGGTTACTGGGGCTGGAGATCCGAACCTGCAGTTGGCCATGTAACTTCCAGAACTGCAGTTCCATATGCTACTAACTGTACCAGCAGGATAAGCCAGGTTTCTATCTTTAGGCCAGTGGTTCTCATGGTCTCCTCAGACCAGCAGCACCAGTATCACCAGGAACTTGTTAGAAATGCACATTTTGGGGCCCTACCCAAGACCTACAGAATTAGAAATTCTGGGGGTGAAGCTAAGTCTTCCATTTTTATAAGCCCTATGGAGATTCTGATGCATGCTCAAGTTTGAGAACCACTGTTTCAGGAGAATCTTTGTTCCTTGCATCTAGGATTATTGTTCTGTTTTTCTCCTCCAAATAGAAAAGAAACATGATCACACAAAAATCAGTTGGAACACTCCATATGGAGAAAATGGTGTGATTGTCATAGTTGTTTACCTGATCTCCTCTAATAAGTCATTGTGAAAGTGGGTGATATGGGGAAAAACAGAGCTGGGGGCACGATGACCTGATAAATGTTTAATAACTAATTTTGGTGAGTCTTTGTTCCATGAATAACTCATCTTTTCTTTGGCTTTGGGAAATTTCTTTCTTAATAAAAAATAACTTAAGTTGCAAAGAGGCTTCATATTAGATTTCTGGTATGGATATAAGGGGCATAGGGAATGGATTTTCTTATGAGGCAGAAAGGAAACAAATTTTTCTTAGTGATTTACTTGGTAATGTTGAGTAATTCTGCTGTCTGTCTCATCTAACTTGCCCTACTTCCTTTAAGGACAGAAATGTGTTTGGTATTGATAGTGGTTCACGGATCTAACATCTCTTAAATGTGACATTTTTGGGGGTGAAGAAATTTTGTATATAAGGGCAGACAAAAGTTTTAATATTGTGACAAGGATTTTAGATTATGTTCTGTCCAAGGAGAGAGAAGTTCCCATTGTGCTAGTGGGCGAACATAAGAGTGAACATTTGCCTAATTGGATCCATTAATTTTTGCTGATAAGAGGTAGGCAATGTACAACTCAGTCCAGGTTAACTACAGTGAGTGAATCAATAAACATCTGTTGACGACCAACTGGGTGTAGAAGATGCTGAGAGTTTAGGATTCAGGGAGAAAAATATGTGTTGGATGCATTCCTTGCTTTCAAAGAACTTAAACTCTGAAAGAAGATGCTTCTTTAAGAAAGCTTTAACAGAGTGACCAAACATGACCACTGTGCTCATTGTTAAAATGTAAATAGGAGCATGTCATCCCTCTGTGAAAACTCTTCTAGACTTCCCATGTTGCCCTGTGTAAATGCATCCATTTCTACTAGACTGTCCATGTTCCAGGTTCCTGTGGCCACATCCTCCTGCTTCTGATCATATCCTCTTCCTACATGCCCATCACTCATGTTTTGGTTGAGGACCAGGCCAGGCACAATCCTTACTCCCTGCTTTTGGACTTCCTGTTCTCTCTACCTAGAAATACCTAGAACAGGAATTTTCCACCTCCAAAAATGTCATGTCTAAGGGATGTTAGATCTGTGAGCCACTATCAATACCAAATACACTTCTATCCTTAAAGGAAGCTGGGCAAGTAAATGAGGTATACCTGCCTTCTCTTTCATTCATTCTTTCTTTCTTTTAAAAAAAATATTCTTAGCATTTGTCACCATTTAACATACTCTTTATGTTTTTGTAGATTTTATATATTAAGTGTGTCTCCCAGTTGAATACAAAACTCATGAAGACAGGATTCATTGTTTATTTCATTCAGATAAAGAAAGAATGAATGAATGCATTTGGGTAGGCCAATGGACAAAGGATGATTTTCTTTTTAGTCAAACGAACTGCATATTTTTTCCCAATTTTCTACTTTCAAATTTTTTTTATGAATATAAAAAGTTATATATAGTAGTGGGGTACAATGTGATTTTTCAGAACATAAATACAATTTGCAGTGATTAATCAGAGTAATTAGTCATACCCATCATCTCAGTGGTATGTCTCTATGTGGAAAAAAACCAAAGTCCAATAGAGGACAATTTTTAGCACCCCTCCTATCACTTACTTTTTCAGAGGACAAAGGCAGCCTATGATAGGAGTTGGGGCCACTATTTAGATTGATTTCTCTGCCAGCACAACCTTACCTGAAACAATTATATTCTGCTTCTTAAAAGCTCATGATCGAAGATCTTAGTCAAGCAAATAAATTAACCCCAAATTATAACCTAATTTACATGTGATGATTTAAATTGTATTTTAGAATTAAGTAAATTCTAGGATATGCACCTCTGCCCTAAAACATGCACATTTATTTTCACTTTACTTATTGTCATTATCCCAGAAGTGCCACTGTTTATTCTGTTAATTTACTGAAGTTATTTTTCATGTATGGGTATCCACCTTGTTCTAGATACAGAAATGAAGGGAGAAGACAAAAATGCCTGCCTTCACTGAGCTTACGTTCAAGTAGGAGAGGCAGATAATTACCAAAACAAATATAAGGGTTCTTCAAAATGTTCATGGGAAATGCATATTATGAAAAAACTATCCATGAATTTAAAAACATTTTTGCACAAAAATAGAATTTTAATTCAATTCCATTTCCATGAACTTTTTAAAAAACATTTAACTTTATTTGTCTTCTTATTTTGTTTAATTTGACCAGAGAGGGAGGGAGGGAGAGAGAGAGAGAGAGAGAGAGAGAGAGAGAGAGAGAGAGAGAGAGAGAGAGAGAGAGAGAGAGAGAGAGAGAGAGAGAGAGAGAGAGAAAGGGAAAGTGAGAAAGCAAGCCACCAGGTCTGGGACTCAAACCATGGTCAGCTATGTGGGAGTCTGGTGCCCTTAACCACCACACTACTTGCCAGCCCTTTCCATGAACTTTTTGAAGTTTGCATGTATGTACTATGTTAGAAAGTGATGAGTACTATGGAGAAGAAGGAAGTTGGTATGGAGCATGGGGAAGAGTTACTATTTTCAACAGAGTAGTGATTTGGAGCAGAGTCCTGGTAGAGTTGAGAGAGTGAGCCATGTGGCTATCAGGAGAAGAGTTTTCTCTACAGAAGGAATAGCACTTGCAAAGATTCTGAGGCGGGACCATGTCTGGCATGTTTGAGGAATTGCAAGGATGTCATTATGGCTATAGCAGAGTGAGCCAAGGAGAAAGTAGTATGAGATAATATTGAAAAGTGCATCACGTAGGATCACCAAAGCTGTTGTGAGGACTTTGGCTTTCACTCTAAGTGAAATGAAAGGCCAGTGGAGAACTTTGAGCAGAAGGTTGGTATGAACTGATTTGTGTTCTTAAAATATTTTACTGCTTGGTTGGAGAACATACTGGTTCAGGACATGGAAGACATATGGGGACCATTTCAGTATTATAGGGGAGAAATGCAAAGATGGTGGCTTGGACAAGGATGGTAGTAGTAGGGGGGAAAGAAGTAGCTGACTCTCTCTCTCTCTCTCTCTGTATATATATATATACACACACACACACATACACACACACACATGTATATATATACATGTATATATATTTCTTTGTAAGAGAGAGGAAGAGAAAGGAGGAAACGGAAAGAGACAGAATTTTGTCATTTTTGTGATTCTCCCTGCCCCGGCCTCCCAATTAAGTAGGACTACAGGCATGTGAAACCATGTCCAGTGTGTTCAGGTTGGCCCAGGAACCAAACCTGGGTCTTCCATGTAGCCTCCAGCCTCTCAAGCAGTGGTGCCACCTATAGACTACTGCAGCTGGCACTGAATCCCTACATATTTTAAAGGTAGAGCCCACAGGATTTGCTGACTAATTAAATGTGGGGTGTAAGAGAATGAGGTGAATCAAGACCAACACCAAGGTAGAACAGAGTCATTTACTGGAAAGGAGGAGACTGGGAGAATTAGATTGGAATGGGGGTCAGAATTAAGAATTCACTTTGGGCCATGGTGAGTTTGAGATGCCTATTCAACATCCAAGTGAACATGTGTAGTAAGCAGGTGGATGAAAATGATTAATGTAAACAAAAATGTTGGTATATTTTAGAGTAACACCACCTCCTGACTTAAGAGGGAAACTGGGTCATAACTTATCTTTTAGGAAGACTTTCTTGCACATGTTGTTCCCATAGTGTTGGGAGGACCTTATTGGTATCTTCAAACCTGTGATGCTTCATTTTTGTTAAAAAGTCACATCCTTGGGGCCAGCAGGTAGCGTGGTGGTTAAGGCACTAGATTCCCACATGGTCAACTGTGCTTTGAGTTCCAGACCCAGTGGCTTGAGAATCAGGTTGAGTGCTTGTGCATGCATGCCCAAAACCCAGAGAGGAGAATGGAGGAGAGGGGATTATGGTATGGCCATCTGCTCTTTGGGGGTGATTTCTCACTTTCTCTGTCTCTCTCTAGTGAGTGCATATACCCTATGGCAAAAACCTAAACAACAATAAAAGAAGTCATATCCTCATCAGGTCCTATATTATGTTTTGGGAAAAAAAGTTCACTAATACTACATACTACATGGGCTTTCTTATTTTTTTTTCTTTTTCTTAGAATTATTTTGTTTAACTTTATGTGTGTATTTATTTATTTAGAGAGGTTTTTGCTATAGGGCACATGTACTTGCCAGAGAGACAGAGAAATAGAAAGCAAGAAATCACCTCTCAGGGAGATGAACATGCCACACTCCCTTCTCCTCCAGTCTCTTCTCAGGATTTTCGGCACACACGCACACATGCCCGATGTGAGTTTCAAGCCACCAGGTCCGGGACTCAAACTGTGGTTGACTACATGGGAGTCCAGTGACATAACCATTATACCATCTGCTGGTCCCTTATTTATTTATTTTTAATTTGACCAGAGAGGGACAGAGCAAGAGAGAGAGAGAAATGGAAAGTGAGAAAGCAGTCTGCCAGGTCTGGGACTCGAACCATGGTCGGCCATGTGGGAGTCCAGTGCCCTTAACCACTATTCCACCTGCTTACCCCTACATGAACTTTCTTATTATGGTACTAGATCCATATGAAATTTAAGTTAAATGTAAATATATAATTATATAAATATATCCAGATACAATAGCCCATCAGCTTCTAACTTTTTTTTCTCTATTAACTGGTTATGTGTGTTTTTATTTTTATGTTATCAGGGAGGAAAATGGGATAATTATCATAATTCAAGACATTTTAAAGCAGTTATTAATGTGTGATGCAAGGCCTGGAGGTAAGTAAGACCTTCTGAACTTCTCACAAGTGGGATGTGCATGGTCTAAGAAATGCTCAGAGCCCAAAGTGACCACTGGCTGTCATCTCGGAGCTGGCAACAGGTAGGCAAGGGGGAGTGGAGCAACCACCAGGGGTTGTCATACAATCTTGACCAAAAAAGCCATAGGTTGTCAGCCTAAATGTTAGAAAATATACAAAGCAGTTAACAGGCTTCTAGGGATAAAGACTAATTTTTTAAAACTAACAACCAATGAGTACTACAAGTAGGCCAATTAGTGGCCTCCCAAAGATGTTCATGCCCTAATCCCTGGAACCTGTGAATATGTTACCTTACATGGGAAAAGGGGCTTTATAGATGAGATTCAGTTGAGAATCTGATGAGGGAGATATTACCCTAAATTATCTTAGGGGAACAATGTAGTCCCAAGGGACCATATAAGAGAGAGGCATGAGGATCAGAGACAGAATCGGAGATGTGATGCTGGAAGAAGAGGTTGAAGTGATGCACTCATGAGTCAAGAAATGCAGGCAGTCTCTGGAAGCTGAAAGAGGCAAGGAATAGATTCTCTAGAAAAGGTATTGTGCTAAGTCCTCACATTGGTTATTTTGCTTACCTTATAAACAACACTCTGAGTAGCAGGTCCCATTACTATTGTCCATTTTAAAAGATGGTAAAACTGAGGCTCAGAATAATCATGGCTAGTAAGCTCAACTGTGATCACATAGTGGCAAAGCTGGACTTTGAGTCAAGATCTTTCCTATTATTTACCTGGAATTCCTAAATATATAAAATACTTGATTTAAATATTACTTTGGTAGGAAAGTAGGCCTTTAAGAGTATAAGGATGGTGTGGCTAAAGTGCTGGATTCCCACATGGCCAAAAACAGTTCAAGTCCTGGACCTGGAGGCTTGAAAATCCCTCTGTGGACCAGCAGATGGCATGATAGTTATGTCACTGGACTCCCAAATGGTCGACCTCAGTATGAGTCCTGGACCTGGTGACTTAATCTCACACCAGGCATGTATGCACGCATGCCCAAAATCCCAAGAGGAGACTGGAGGAGAAGAGATTGCAACATAGCCATTCCCCCTGTGGGGAGGTGATTTCTCACTTTCTGTCTCTCTAGTGGGTGCACGTGCCCTATAACAAAATTTTCTCTTTCTCAAAAGAGAAAAAGAAAAGAAAAGAAAAGAAAAAAGAGTAATAAAATCACTCTGGGTATATATACATACATTTCTAAAATCCTGAGAGGAGAATGGAAAAGGGATTGTGGCATGGCCACCCCCACTGGGGGCTGATTTCTCATTTTCCTTTGTTTCTCTAGCAAGTACATGTGCCTTGTGACCAAAAACCATGTTCTCTCTCTCTCTGTCTCTCTCTCTCTCTCTCTCACACACACACACACAGCAACAACAACAACAATAAAACATAAGGAGAAAAACAGAATGTTTTTTTATAAAAGAAACTAAAGGTAAACTTTACTAAATAGAACTTCCCTTGAGGTTCCCTGACTGGTGCATGGTAAGTGATTAACAGATATTTATTGGATGTTCTAGCTGCCAAGTCAGGCATGCTGGTGGGATTGCAAGGAATATATGCTATTGCTTTTATGTATGCTTTTGCTTCTAAATTTATCAAGCTGCTTATTTGCAGTCAGGCTTGGGTGGGAAACCTCGGCAAGGTGGCTAACCCTCCCCACCTGTGTACACCTTTTGGCAGAGCTGTTTGTCTAGTTATTTCCTGAGCTACCATGCAAATGGAGGGGAGCTGTGAGCCCAAATAATTAAAACAACTCAGAATAATCAGAAAACATTTTTCCTGGGCTTTTGCATGCACATGAATATCTTTATCTACTCATCAGTTTTATCTTAAAATGGCTTTGCATTTCCCGAATATATTTCAGCCCATGTTCAGGGAAATCACCAGGTACAGGGTGGATGTGAGAGGGAAACCAGGTGAGGTTGTAAATTTTGCTGTTAATTGTCCACCAGCTAGATAACTTACCTGAGGAGAATTAAGAATAAACCAGTGTTTCTAGATTTCCCTTCCTCCTGTTTATTAGTACAGATACTTAGATTGGTTCTGTCCTCTCTGGAGACTGGGTCTCTTGATAAACAAGGTCCCTTTGCACTTTCTGCACTCATTCTGTCCCCTCTGTGGCCTTGCTTGGCATTTCCCATCACCTCTGCCCCACTCCTGCCTGTGGCCATCAGTTTTGCTGCTACTAAGGTCAGCTACTCTGTCCCAGTATTCCAGAGTTAAACTAAACAAGCAGAAAGAGGGACTCTCTAAAAACATATTTACCTGGGAATGTCATTACAATGGAAATATGTATATACATATTCAGAGAAGTAAAGGAGGACAAGGATTTTCAAGGAAAAAATGAGGAGGGTAATAGGAAAAAATGAGGAGGGTAATACAAGTTTCTTTGTAACGATTATCCTTGGCTATAAGGATCAATAACAAGGGTGGCATGAGTCCAAGGATGGACAGGCTGTTGTTGGGCAGATGTCCTCTCAGAAATATGTTCTGTGTAAGTATGCAGTGGCCTTTGTGCATAGCTGGAGATTTTTTTGGAGAGGTTTTTTTTTTTGCTATAGGGCACGTGCACTCACCAGACAGACAAAGAGAGACATAGAGACAGAAAGCGAGAAATCACCCTCTAGGGGGGATGGTCCCGCTGCAATCCCTTCTCCTCCATTCTCCTCTCGGGATCTTGGGCACGCACGCACACGTGCCCGGCCTGAGTTTAAGCCACCGGGTCCAGGACGTGAACCGCGGTCAACTACGTGGGAGTCCAGCGACATAGCTATTACGCTAACTGCTGGTTCCTGCATAGCTGGAGTTTTTGCAGAGTCTTTTGTGATAGTTCTTGTCAGCAGGCATGTGTGCATATGAACCCACCCTTCATGGTCTTCCTTGACTTCATTTTAACCCAAGTGACTGAATTTTGATTCTGACAATTTTCATACAGGTATCTTTTGTCACTGGCCGGTATACATTATTTTGTGAGATGTTCTCTGTCTGACTGTCATTAAACCTTCATCAGCTGTGCCCGGAGGGAATTCCTTGGGGCTGAGGCTCTACCCAGTGTGCTTCAGCACATCCTCTCACATTCTTCCCTTCCTACCTTTCAGTGTCAAGTTTTTGTGAAAATTGAGCAAAGAAATGTCCTGCGGTGTGAGTTCCTTGGTGTCAGAAGCAAGGCCTCCTCAGGTTGAGGCCCTACATTCTATATGTAGTCTCTTGCAATCCTTGAACTATTGTTGGTCTAGACAAGGAAGGGCTCACTTTTGGATCCTCTGCATCAGTCACACCTTAGCATGAATGAATTTTAGGCTCTTTTGAAAGGAGAAAGTTAATTAAATTAATTAATTATTACGGAGAATCCAAGGAAGTTATTAGAAGACCCGGCACATACTTGGGGTTCTAAAATGATTTGCACTGAAGGGATGAGGGTTAGATGAAAAGAGAAAGGGGTTCATCTTAGGATGGGATCTGCAAGAAGCTAACTCTAAATCAAGGATGCTAATGGAGGGAAGGTGGTTCGTCTGAGAGGCAAACATTCCAGGGGACACCCACAGGAGAGTGCACAATGATATAGCAGACAATAACAGGTATGTACTCCTGAGCCAGTTACCATGGTGGTCGTCTAGAACTCTGAGAAACAATGGGAGAATATGCCTTAGCAGGGGCAAGGCAGATGGAGTATTTGTTCTCCAATTCTGATCTACAACTGATTTGAGAGCTGCCTATAAGGATGTTTACCAGTGCTCAGGAGAAACATTTCCTTTGAATCCAAAATAGCCCTCACCTCCCACCCCTCCACCCACAGCAGAAGTTGCAGGTGTTTGCAGTAAGAAGTACAGTGGTGCAAGCAGTTGGCATGCTGTTGTGTTCATGTTCCAGGTCTACCTCAACATGCCAGGAATTCCTGTGGGTATGGCCATGATCTTGTTTAGCTGCAAAGCTGGAGGAAGGATCATGGCATGAAGACCCTATTGGTGGGCTCTTTCTCTCTCTTACATGAAGGAAATAACTAAATAAAGCTAAGGAAAGAGAAGTTATTGGCATGAAAGAAAAATCAGGTGCATGTAAAGGACACTGGGTGGGACTAGCAGAAGTCGATACAACACAAAGTCCTGAGGGAAGACTCAGACCAAATCTTACTTCACTGTGTTTTTAAAGCTTGAGCTTGGTGCTTCTCTCCAACTCCCTGGCCCCTAAGAAAGGGATTTGTAGGCAGTAAGCACACAGTACATACATACCAGGCAATAGATCAAATGAGTGAATTCCCCATGGCAGAGTTTGGACGTCATCCCAGGCATGCTGACCCCTCATTACTAAGAACTATTTTCTGTAGGATGAGCATGTGCATCTTCCAAATACATTTTAAACTTGTTCTAGAACCTAGATTCTCTGAGAACAGAGACTTTTCTTGTTGCTGCCTCATCCTAGCCCATACTTTGCAGGTAATATATTTTAGTAACATTTAGAAAAATTTACTGCACAGCTTGTTCTACACACAAAAGCTAAATGTTAATGCAGTGTTTTACTAACTGTGCTAAAATCAGCTAGCCAGCTGGTGAATTACCCAGAGGCCCTTTACTGTTGAGACTCACATGGGGTTTTGTAGCCAGCCTGAATGTCATTTATGTAAAATCACAGTGGTGATGTCAGGCGGGTGTTCTTAAGCTTTATGGCCGGACCAGACACATTAGATATTTACACGGGATTTTCCTTTCTCCCCTGGCATGTTCCTCTTCTCCAACCCTGCCAGGTGAATGTCCTCACTATGTTGAGGACCTGGGGCATGGCAGAGTCACATGAGAGTGCCAGCCAGGAAGAATTCCTGTTCAGTGGATTTATCATTAGCAGAAGGAGCCACAGATGCAGAGTGAAAGTGAGAGGCACAGCTCTGCTACTCAGTCAGTCTGAGAAAGCTGTACTGCCAGGGTAGACAGAGGTGTGGCCATCAGCATCAGAGAATCAGGCACTGTTTGGCAGACTCAAACACAGAACTAGGTCTCTGGGTTTGGGTTTTGGCCCCAAGCTTTTTTCAACCATGATTTGCCCTGCGATTATTTTCAGTGAATTCTGGCTTGCTTCCTGGTAGATCATGCAGTGATTATATTACTTTTTATTTTTATTTTTTAGCATGTGTTTGTGCTGAAGTGCATATTCATTCATGTATTCATTCATTCACTCAATGTCTTGAGTGCCCACTATGTAGATGCTAGGAATGGAGTTTGTAACTCAGAGTTCTGGCTAGTTCTCTCAGTAAAACCCTGACCCAGGTTGAAGGAATTGGGAGTCTTTGCTTCTAGCAACTTCTTTAGTAGTGACTTAATCAGGGGTAAACAGTTTGGTTACTGTTGTCAGGTGGTGGTCCTTTTAATCACTGCAAACTTGCTACTACTTCCTTTAGGAATTGGGGAATCGTTATGTCAGAAAAGGTGACATCTTGTAGCTGATACGGAAATGGTTCTTGTTTCTATTTGTTATTCATTGCACACTCATATCTAGGATTTGATCTACCAGTTGAAACATTATTCTTATAATGACAAATCTTGTTTATAATCTCAAATGATTCTATCCTACAGGCTTACTGACCTGGTTTGAGGAATTTTACCTTTTTATTCATGTTCTGTGCTAATTATTACTTTGTTGTATTTTATTTTAAATATTAAAAATAATTGTGTATATTTATGGGGTGCAATGTGATATTTTGACATATATATACTTTTTAGAATGATTAAATCAAACTGATTGACATATCTATTATGTCATCTACTTATGTTTTTGGTGTGTGGTGAAAACATTTAAACTCTACTTTTAGAACTTAGAAATATACAGACCTTATTATTAACTATAGTCACCATGCTGTGCAATAGATCACTAAAGCATATTCTTACTGTCTAATTGAAATTTTGTACTTTTTTACTCAAATCTTCCCTTTACTCATCTCCCTGCCCACCAACCCCGATAGTCACCATTGTACTATCTGCTTCTGAGTTTGACTTTTTAATGTTCCTCATATAAGTGAAACCATTTAGTATTTGTTTTTCTGTTCCTGGCTTATTTCACTTAGCATAATGTCCTCCAGATTCATCCATGTTACAAATGACAAAAGTTCCTTTTTTTTTTTAAGGCTATACAGTATTCCCTTGTATATATACACCATATTTTATTTATCCATTCATCTGTTGATGGACTTAGGTTGATTCTTTATCTTGGAGATTGTGAATAATGCTGCAATGAACATGCCAGTGCAGATGTCTTTTAGACATACTAATTTCATTTCCTTTGGATATATACCTATTGTAGAAGTGGGATTGTTAGATCATATGGTAGTTCTAATTTTGTTTTTTTTTTGAGGAGTGTCCATACTGTTCTCCAAATGGCTGTGCTATTCTCATTTCAATCAACAGTGTACCAGGGTTCCCTTTTCTGCATATCCCCACCAACACTTGTCATCTTTCATCTTTTTGTAAGATTTTTTTCACTTATTTCTGTCGTAGGATAGAGGAAAAGGGGGAAGGGGAGAGAGACAGAGATTCACACATGCACGCACGCACGCACACCACACACACACACACACACACACACACACACACACACACAAAGAGAAAGACAAGTATCCTCAATAGGGTCTCATGCCATCATCCTCTCTTAAAGCCTTTCTCAGCCAGCTAGAATGTGTATGTGCATGTAGTGTGTAACAGGTCAACCCTGGAACCTAACCCTGGTCTGATATATGGCTTCTGGCATTGCAGAGCTTTGCTTTACTACTGTGCCACCATGTCTGAGCCCTCTGTCTGTTTGATAATACACATTCTAACAGGAGTAAAATGATAGCTCATTGTGGTTTTGATTTGCATTTCACTAATGATTAATGATGTTGAGCAATTGTTCATGTATCAGTGGGCCATTTGCTTGTCTCACTAGTAGAATGTTCTGCTGTCCAGAGGAGAACAATTTAAACAATGCATTCTTTCTGATATTCATTTCATCATAATGAAAATCTTATCACAGTAATTCAGCACTGGGAAACTACTATAGCCTGCCCACTATTTGTTCTTCCTCTTTTTCTCTAAATTACATTTCTCAACTTCTTTGATGTCAAACGTTTGGCTTATTCAGAAGACAAACCTGGAAGGAGAACCAGTGGGTGGTGGTTAAGGAAGGCTGAGACTGTGCAAAGGAGGCAGAAAGACAAGATTAAGGTAGAAGCAAAAGTGCCTACTCTCTCTTTGGGTGAGGAGCCATCTAAAATATAGTACACATTACATTATGGTGTGGGATTATATCTGAATTTGTGTTATTGAAGTAGTCGGAACATCTTATCACAGGATTATAGGATGCATTCACTTGCCAGAGACAGAGAAAGGAGAAAGAGTAAGCACCCATCAATGACCACATGCTACAGTCTCTTCTCTATCTCTCCATCCTGTTGGGATTTGGGGCAAGAGTAAATGAAATATATGAGAGTAAATGAAATAAAATATTTAAGTACAAGTTAGGTACTTTTTTTGTACACTGCAATTCTATTACTTCTGTTATCACCACAGTCTCCTTTTGTCATATTAACCAGCTAGCCTCCCAGCATTACTCGAGAGAATCACTAACCATCTTTAAATAAATTAACTTTTGCTGCAACTCATCATAGCGCATCTTTTTAGAGTTTCCAAGTAAGAAATATCCCAATCACAATTCAAAGTTTGCAGATCACAGAGTCCAATTAAGTACTCAAAGTTGAACTCAACTATTTTTTAAGGTGTTCCTCTTCTCATTGGGAGTCCCATGGGTATCTTTTCGTACCTCTGTTTTGCCTGCTCTAGACTCACTGCATCTCTCATGAAAAAGGGGATCTTAAAGCAACTTGATATGTCTTTTCCATATGCATTTATTTTATCAGGTAATTCAAAATATATTTTCCAAATTTTATGAAAAATCATTGAATCATTTCACATGATGTAGCAGCAGTCAGACAAAAACTTGATTTGACTTATTCACATGAGAAGTTTTTGATTTTCACCCTATATTTTGTATTTTCAGAGCTTTCCAATAGCTGCTTATGACTGAAATAGAATGAGAAGTATGGCTGGAGCTTAGAATTGCTCAGCAGTCAGAGCAACACTAAAATATTTTCAGTATAGCCAATTGACAAGGTATTTCCAGGGCTCAAGAGCTACTTGAGGCTCAACTTAGGTGGTGCAGTTCATAACTTACTGGACTGCAGTGCTTGAAGTTATATGTCTGACTGTGAGTTCAAATTCTTGGGTAGGTGTGAAAACATGCTGAGTGAATGTACATGGGCACCCAAGGTCCTAAAGATCTGGAGGGATGGGGATAGGGAATCACACTGTGATGAAACCTTGTCAAGGGTGCGCTCTCTCTTTCTCTCTTTGATGTGTGTACATACACTATCATAAAGAAGAATTACTTGATATTTTCTTTGAATTTTTGACTATCAGAATTTGGTGTGTCTTCAATTTATGTGTACTGCAACCAAGAACTTTTCCTTGTGTCCTGGTTGTGGGATGCAGAAGTAAGGGGAGTTATATATTGCTTCATTCCTAAACATCCTTAAGTCAAGAGAAGGTGATTATGCTATGTAAAGAACTAGACTTGAGAAGAGTGGTAGTGAGGGATGGGAGTATATAAAATCATGCTTGGTTCTATTTAGTTTGGAATGTGCAATAGGAACATCCATTGAGATTTTAAATCGTGCTTTGTTCTCACTATACTTTTGCCTCTTGGGTTTCAAGAAATTTTGCTAGCTAGATCACTTCTCCTGTCTTGGGGGAGATTTATGTCACAGTACTAAGTCCCCCACTGTGTTCCACTTCCCTTTCTGGCTTTTGTTTTCAAAAGCCACAGCATGGAGTGTTATGGGTTGGAAAGAGAACTGTATTTTCTTCCACCATTTATTATGAAAAATTTGAAACATATGGCAAAACTGAAATAATTTTACAGTGAATTTCCATTACCCACCATCTAGATTTTTCCACTAACATACTATACTTGCTTGCTTTATCACATTCACCCATTCTTCTTTTTTCTTCTTCTTCTACTTTTTTTTTTTTTTTTTGGTTTGGCTATGGGATATTGTACTTGCTGGAAAGAGACAGAGAGAGGGAGAGGGAGAGGGAAAGTGAGTAATCACCCTTCCCCCTAACTTTTCTTTTGATATTTTGGGCATGCACACACATTCATCTGGCATGTTTTTTAAGCCATCACGTCTGGGACTCAAACCATTCAATTGACCATGTGGGATCCAGCCACCTTAACCATCATACCAGTGGCTAGCCTTGCCTATTTTTCTATCTACTCAGAGAGCTACATTTTTGGAAGGAGATATTATGTGAGCAGAAAGAAAAGAGAGAAACCTTTCCAAGACTGGAGAGGAAGTTGTAGTTTGGGGTTTCATAGGTGATGGAGGCTCCTGGTTTTGCCATTCCCAGTGCCTAGGAGGTGAAAAAAACTGGTTGGTGGTGGTGGTGGAGGATGGGGAGCATAGCTAGGAGATATGTAAGAAAAGTAGGTCCCCAGGCATTGGGTGCCCACGTGAGGCACAGACATGGGAGATCTGCCTTTCAGGGACCATGGTGGCTCTGACATGTGGATTGAAGACCAGAGGGCCTTCCCTGATCTTGGAGGGCTGTATCAAATTCCTCTGGGCATTTGAACAACTTCAAGAGTCAGGAAGAGAGAAATTTCTGATGACTAAAAGTTTTTCTACAATCCAGTGGGTATGAGAGCTCAATGTTAGATGCAACTTTATTTTTGAAAAATAATGTCCTTTGATTTGCACACATAGGCTCTTGGCGTCCAATTCACCCCCGTTAGAGATTTACTTGTGTATGAGAATTTTACCTAGGTCAATTTTTTACAATTAGATATTATAGTAATAAAAAGATTCTTGAAGGTGTTTCCCCCACCTTTCTGGTGAGCAATGATTTGCATGTCTCAAGAATTGAAGAAAGGGGCTTTGAGAGTGGTGCCTGCCTGATTGAGCACTATAATCACTTAAATTCAGCCTCTAGTTTAATACTACCTTTAACCAAAATTTTTTTTTCATTATCTGCCTGCAACCGCCTGCTTACGGGAGGTGGGAAGTGTAATTCAGAAGGTAGCCATGGCAGGGGTCATCAAAGGCAGAACCAATCATGAGCAGCGATCAGTTTTCAGATTTCCACTGGATCAAATGAAATGTTTCTCCACAAACAGTAGGAAATTATATCAATTTTATTCTTTGGTTCCCAATCTCTTGTTTAGAAAGCAATTCTATTCAAATAAACTGTCCCTTTAGAATAAAGCCTCTATAGGCTGTCTTTCATCCTAACCCCCAAATACATGTTTGGCTGCAAGATGTGATATGGAGGATGTATGAGTTAATGGATCTTTTCACATCCAGGAATGCTATTTGAATCATATTGGTATGAAGCCAGAGGAGATAAGTCTTTGGTGGCTCAGCTAAGCATCTCTGCTCTATGTTGTATAATGAATCACACTCTGGGGGGCCTAATGCTTTAGCTCAAGGCCCTGGATTTCAGTCTGTGCTTGCTTCCTGTTTCTTCTCCCAGCCTCTATATTTTCAAACAGGGATGGTGTCAGCTTAAGAAACAGCTCCATCCTTGATCTGTGTGGGGCTGTTTTGTAACATGTGAGCAGATTTTTGAGCTGTAAGGAAGGATCAGTCAAGGAGTTCCAGAGACCTCCAAAATAAACTCGGCTCCACCAGTCACAGAGATAGGAGCTATGGGGCTGGAATAAGCTGGTCACTACTTTAGATGCCCTCTTATGCAGGCTACAAAACTACAGGGATCAGCCTTCTAACACCCACAATGGGGTCTTCACACCTCAATCCACCCCCAACTTCAGCTACTCTAGATTGTGAGCATGTACATGCCTGGCATGTTCAGGGAGGCCTCCAGACAAGAACCCAAACCTTCCCACATGGATCAGTCTTGCAATGTTGTGTTACTGCCATGTTTCTGTCTGGCCCCCTAGGTTAGTAACTTCTGTCAACAGTTTAGTGTCCATCCTTCAGCTTTTACTGTATGCTTGCAAACAAGCATATGTAAGTATACTACAGCAAGTGCCCTTGGCACTTACCAATTCTGTACATGCTGATCTGACTTCTAACTGCCAGCAAATGTGATACTCTATTTGAGGGTTTTCTCCAACCATGAGGGCATGTTCTGTCAGCATGAGAGACAAGCTGGAAGTGCCAGGGAATTAACATGCCCCAGGAGCAGACTTTGACTAGTAACTGATGAGTGTTGGCATGTAACACCTCCAGCTTCCTCACCTCTCAGTTAGGATAACACTAAAGTGTGTTCTTCATTGTCTCCAGAGTTCCTAGAGGGATTAAGCACCGACTGCCCATAGTGGTGACCTGCCGGAAATCACTTTTTTAAAAAAATTGGCTTACTTCCCTTCCCTGTCTCATATCTTCACTCCCCTGTCAGTATTTCCTGTGATCATCTGCTAAGTAAACTACAGCGCTTGTACATGAATCCTCATTTCAGGGCTTGCATACTAACATATATATTAGTGTGTATATGATATATATTCATGTGTGTATTAGTATATATAAAAATTAATGTGTTTTTGCCACTTATTTGAAAAAATAAAAATTGGTGTTTGACGATCTCATGTCATTACATATCAACTTATTATTTTTAGTAATTCGCAGTATGAATACATGATGTGTATACATAGCATTTCAAAGTATGGATACATCTTATTTTATTAACCATTTCTCTATTGATGGAAATTTAGTTTGTACTTTTCCAGGTTGGTTTTTTTTTTCCCTTCTAATAAACAATGAAGCAATGAACTCCTACTCAGTTTGCTCTGTGTCTATTACCGATGCTGGTACAAAAAAAAAAATTCAAAACAAAATGAAAAAAAAAACACATAAGAAATCCTTCTGAAGAATATGGTGATAAATTTTAGCACATATGCTTGGGGATCAAAAATAACTATGGGTTATTTACTGTGGGTGATAATGGTGTCAGGAGAAGAGAAAAGTCAACTGTAATTACTTTGTGAATTTAGGGAAGCCAAAAGAAATGTGGTAGAAATTCAGAAACCTAAAAACAGGAAGCCACTTCATGTTTTGTCAGAGTCAGTGGGCACAAACTTATATGGGATTCCCTGTCCTATCTTTATTTCTTTTTTTTTTTTTAAAAAAAAAAAGCTGAAAATCATCTCTGAGTTTGTGTTTTTTTGGACTTGCTGAATAGTTTTTACTTATTTTTAAATGACAATTGTCACAATGTTATTTTTCAGCGTGTAAGCACATTGTGTAATGATTAAATCAGGGTAATTAGTATACTCATCATCTCAACCATTTGTAATATTATATACAGTAACTGGTTGTTAACTGCATTTTCCCACTGTATTTTATAACACTGGACATTATTCCTTCTACCTATTTGCAATTGTTTCCATAATCAACATCCCTCTATTCCCTACCCTCATCTTTCCAGGCATTCAGTAGTCATTTACACTTCTCTACTTCGATGATATATTTTTTTCCAATACCACATATGAGGGAAAACATGTGTTCTTTCTCTTTCTGAACCTGGCTTATTTCAGGTAATACAATGTCTTCCAGGCTCACCCATTTAACCTCAAATGACTGAATTCATTCTTTCTAATGGCTGCATAAGGCTGCATTGTGTGTGTGTGTCTGTGTGTGTTTCACATTTTTTCTTTTATTTTCCCTTTTTTATTTTTTTTTAGAGGTTTTTGCCATAGGGCGCATGTGCTTGCCAGATAGAGAGACAGAAAGTGAGAAATCACTCCCCGGGGGCGGGGAGGGGGGGATGGCGACACCGCAATCCATTCTCCGCCATTCTGAGTCACGCACGCACATGCGCCTGGCATGAGTTTAAGCCACCGGGTCGGGGACGCAAACCACGATGTGGAAGTCCAGCAACATAGCCATTACGCTAACTGCTGGTCCCACATTTTCTCTTCTTTATCCATTTGTCCATTGACCTCTGTTGTATAGTCGAAATTATCCATATCTGAAAATCTTTTAATATAAGGGCACTAGATTTGGAGCCAGATTTTAGTCCTTATTCAGCTAGTTAATTGGAAGTGCCCTTAGGTGATCATGTGGAGCTACCTTTCTCATATGTGGAAACTGAGATATAGAGCATTAAGGTGATTGCCCAAGGGCACACAGTGAAATGATAGATTATATGGAGTTGAAGACCTTTATAATCAGGAATGTTGAATGCTCTTAGACTGAAATGTTTAATGCTCTTGAATTGAAACGGCATTTTGGTCACCTATGGACAGATCATTCCATATGTAAACCCTGATAACTGTTGAAATGGAATTATCTTTCCTGAATGTTTACAAAGGAAAAATGCTCCACAATGAAATGTTCTGGTTGTTTCAGATACTATAGCCTTTCCTAGAAACATGGTGTTAGATTAGATCTATCAGTCAACAGTTGTTTCTCGAGCACCTGCTACAAGTGGAGGATGCAGAAAAGGTCATAGGTGATCTCTGCCCTCCCAAAGCTTATGGTTTACTTAGTAGCCCAAGGCATCATTATCAGGTGAATGCTCAGAAGGCTGCAAGCAGAGCTGACATCAATTAGGCACAACAGGGACAGTGACTGTGGCCCATGATACTTTCGCAGACCCATAAAAATGTTTTAATTTCTTTCAAAATCAGAAGAAAAAGTGAACCTTTACATGAAAGAATACGCTTGAATAAATAATATATTTACATTTACCTTTATAACACTGAAGTCATGAAATAACATTTTAAATATTTTTGTATGGAGAAAATTGACCTTAAAGGCACAAGAGTCTAGGGCCATAGGGAACCAGCAGTTAGTGTAATGACTATGTCGCTGGACTCCCACGTAGTTGACAGTGGTCTGCATCGCTTTCTGTCTCTATGTCTCTTTCTGTCTGTCTGGCGAGCGCACGCGCCCTATAGCAAAAAAAAACTTCTCCAAAAAAAAAAAAAAAGAGTCTAGGGCCATAGATGTCAAAATATGGCCCTAGTTCGAAGTGGTAAATCCCAAGTGAGGATTAGTGTATTGGTTTTCTGGGGATGCCATAATGAAGTATCACAAACAGGGGGTCTTAAGCAACAGAAATGGATTGTCTCATAGTTTGGGAAGCTGGAAGAAGTCTAAGATCAAGATGTCAGCAGGGTTGGTTCCTTCTGAGAGTTGTGAGGGAAAGATGTGTTCCAGGCCTCCCTCCTTTGCTTGTGGGTAGCTATCTTTTCTTTATCTCTTCATATCATCTTATCTTTATGCATGTCTTTTTTTTCTTCACATGGCATTTTTATTTTATTTTCAGGGGGTACATGTGGTCCCCAGAGAAAGAGAGAGGGAGAAAGCACACCCTAGTGGGGTGGGTTAACACCACAGTCCCTTCTTCTCTGTTTCACCATCCTATTGGGATTTTAGGCATGCATACACACACATTCAGTATGTTTTTCAAGCTACTAGGGTCAGAATTTGAACCATGGTCAGCCATGTGGGATTCAGCTCCCAATGCACAGCACCTACCCACTGCATTACAGGGCCAGCCCACATGACATTCTTTTTATAAAGACATCAATTATATTTACTTGGGTCCCACCCTAATGACCTTGTCTTAACTAATTACATCTACACAACTACCCTGTTTCCAAATGTCATGTTCCGAGATACTGGAGGTTAGGATTTCAACATACGAATTTGGTGCAAGGAGAAAAGACACAATTAAACTTCGAATAGTAGTGACAGTAATTGCACAGCAGGATATGAGCAGGAGGAAGTTGGAGGATAGAAGCTGGGACACTTTGAAAGAAAGTTATTATGAGGGAAGCAGGCAAGAGAAGATGTCAAAGGTGCAGAAAGAGGCACGGGGGAAACTGCACGAGCATAGGGTTGCAGATGGAAATGCAGACCATGAACAGGCTTAGGGGACACAGAGGTGGCCATTTTGTCGGGTGTCAAGGAAAAAGCAAAGGGAAACATGGAAAGGGAGTGTTGGTTATGCCCTGGAAAGCCTTGGGCTCAGGCTAATTGGAACCACCTGGAAGATGCTATGGTTTCTGACAGTCTTTTCCATTTTAACTATTGTTACTTTTCCCTCTTTTACCTATCCAAACTAACTTTGGGAAATGTAAGAACCCAAAGGCTTATTCTTTTGAAAGCTGTTGCCTTATTTTTTTTTTGTTAATTTTTAAAATTTATTTAATTTTATTTATTCATTCATTTATTTTGATTTGACCAGAGAGACAACAGGGAGAGAGGGAAAGTGAGAAAGCAAGTCCAGGACTCGAACCATGGTTGGCCATGTGGGAGTGTCCAGCACCTTAACCACTAGGCCACTTGCTGGCCCTGAATGCTGTTGCTTTCTTAAAAATAAATTTATTCCATAAGTGAGAGAGACAGAGACAGAGAAAGACAGAGAGACTGGGCCCAAAGCAGAGTCCTGATGCCAGGATCTACTGCCAGCCTCACTCAGCCGAGGGTCATGGGCACACTTGTTCCTGGTATACTCACTAAGATCTCTGAACATAAACCTGGAACCCTCTCCAGGTCAGCCTCATAAAGCATCACGTTTTATCATTGAGCCACTGGCCAGCCCTCTAAAAGCTATTGCTTTCTGATTCAAATATTCTCATTTCCCTCCCAACACCGCACTTTTGGGTAGCACCTCAGTGAGACAACTTTGTATTCTGTATTTTATTTACTCATTACATTTTTTTTGAAAGTACATGAATTTATTAAGAACAATTGAGGCTCTAAAATGTTAAAAAAAAAAAGAAAGTGAGTTGGTGTATTATAGATCATCTTAAAATAGTAATTAACCCATGTGTGTTATTACTTGACTGGCACTTATTTCCTATATTAAGAGCACGGTGAGAGGGAATAGAAACCTTAGTCAGTTTCAGCTTTTATATAAAACTCAGTCCTTTGGAAAAACATCTGGGACTAATGTGGATGCTAAAACCATTACCTCACACATGCCAGAGTCTCGTTTGCTCTTTCATGATAAAAATTTTCCCCTTATGGTTGCCCAGATCCACACGTCTATTATTCAGTATCTGATGTAGCATGGGCACCATTTGGGGCCACATCCTCTGAAAACCACTTTAAGTGGATTTCCAGAGCCTTTAAAAATAGGCTGGGTTCTGGCAAAGCAGGCAAGCATAGGAGGGAAAAAAAGCAACAACGTAGCCTTAGGAAAATAGTTTTAATTTTAGCCTTCTCTTCCTACTTTTACTCCCTTACAGATCTCAGGGTATTAGTGGAGCTCATATTCTGAATATCTTCTTTTTTTTAAATAAAATAGATGAAAAATGACCATCTGATTTAAACCCTTCAACTACAATTCTGTCTTCTGTATTGTTCTAAAAGCACTTAGTTCTGTGTTTTTTTTTTAGTTTAGTTTTTTTTTTTTTT
>NW_006159726.1:3648048-3655439 GCF_000334495.1 Tupaia belangeri chinensis | reverse complement strand
GTACTCAGCAAACTAGTTTGTGGTTCAGACTGAACCTCCCTACATGGTGAATTTACCACCCCTTAATCAACCGGAGCAGGAGCGTGCTTCCCATCCAGTGGTGACATTAGCGCAAGAGGCTTCTAAATGGCTGTAAAATGTGTTGCTATGGCAATGGAGCCTTCCTCGTCCTCTGGAATGGAAGTCCTTCACTTCTACCAGCAGTGATTCTCAGACTCAGTGTACCACAGAAAGAATCAATTGGGTGTTTAATAGAAATGCTGCCTCACAGACTTTACCCTTAATAATTCTGATTCAGAAAATTTGGGGGTGAACCTGCATTTATAACTATCTTTCCGGGTAATGACTAATTAGATGGCCCATAACTCCATTGTCAGAAAGTCTGTGTACAGCAACCAGATGTGGCCAAAGTTATGCCTTATAGAGTGGGCTGATTTTTGTCCCCATTGGATCAATATCCAGGGCCACTTCCTTCTTTTAGTTGCTGAAGAATTTACATTCGGCCTCTTTCGGGATCTTTATATGGATGTGTCTGCTACACATATGCTTTGAATTTACTCTCCGGTCTTTCAGGGTAAGAGTCCCCATCTCCAAAAACAAGGTCATCTGTTAGTAATTCTCTGCTTCAATTGGCAAATAACCTACCAAGGACACGCAATTGAAATTAGCATATGCATCCTGAGAGGTTTACAATTTCCTTCTGTCTGGCACTTCCTGGATAGCTCATCATGGTGTATCTACGGGCTGGAGAAGTAAATGGAGTTGCTACTAATTCTCTTTGAAAAGACCAGCATTTCACCTACCTGAGAAAGCAACTCCTGGGGCCTGCACTAGGACATTCATAAATTTCAGAGCTCTTTTGATACATTCTGCATCTTACATCTTTCAAGGAATAAGGATAAATCATGTTGGTTTATGGAAATAATGAACTCTTTGTTGAAAAAAGCAGTCAGTATCTTTGCAATGTGTATCATCCACCCTCCATTCTGGGTGTGCTTATATTTACTGGTTACTTTGTAAACTTCCAGAGAGGAAGGCAAAACTTGGGAGTGTCAGCATTGACTTAGATGAGCAAGTAAAGCTCCTCAGTCCTTACCATTGTGGAAAGCCTATTTCAGCCACCTCAGATAGAGGAATATCTTTTTATCGATTTATTTGTCAACCTCTTAGCTTCTCAAAGGATGTCCTAGATGATCCTCTTATCTATTTAATAATTGCTCATAAATTCAACTGAATATACTCAACATGCTATATTGAAAGCACCAACCATGCCTCAGGCATTGTGGTAGGTTCTATCTGAGAGATAAAAAATATTTCTTAAGTGTTTGAGCTTTACCTCCCCCCTCTCCTAAATGAGATGATTCAGATAGGACTTCTTAGGGCATGTAGCCAATATGCTTATTGAGAACCTAAAATTCAGATAGGACAGTGACAAGTGAGTACTTCTTTTTTAGTTCCCAGTGAGGACAGAGAACAGCTGATTCTATTTTCCATTTTTTTTTTTTGGAGAGGTTTTTGCTATAGGGTGCATGTGCTCGCCAGACAGACAGAGAGAGACAGAGAGAGAGAAAGCGTGAAATCCCCCCCCAGGGGGGATGGCCACACCACAATCCCTTCTCTTCCATTCTCCTCTTGGGATCTTGGACACGCACGCACATGTGCCTGGCATGAGTTTTAAGCCACCGGGTCTGGGACTCGAACCACAGTCAACTACATGGGAGTCCAGCGACATAGCCATTATGCTAACTGCTGGTCCCTCTATTTTCCATTTTATGAAGGAGAATTATCCTTCCGAGTCCCAAAAACTCTCACTAAAGTGCAATCAAAGAGAAAAGTAGAGACAAGACATTTGAGGGACACAGAAATTGAGGATTGTGTGTTGATGATAACATGTATGGTATCTTCAACTTCACTGGTGGGGTGTGTGTTCATGTTGAGTAAATTTATTTACAAGCTGCAGCGATGTACAATGATTAAATGTATAAAATAAAATAATAATAACAGTAATAATAATCAAAAGTTCTCTCAATCTTGGGACCAGCAGTTAGCATAATGGCTATGTCGCTGGATTCCCATGTAGTCGACCACAGTTCGAGTCCCAGACCCAGCGGCTTAAACTCATGCCAAGTGCATGTGCGTGCGTGAGACGATCCTGAGAGGAGAATGGAGAAGAAGGGATTGTGGCATGGCCATCCCCCCTGGGGGGTGATTTCTCACTTTCTGTCTCTCTGTCTCTCTCTGTCTGTCTGGCGAGCGCATGCGCCCTATAGCAAAAATCTCTCCAAAAGAAAAAAAAAATTCTCTCAATCTGAAATCTCTTTTTTAGTCTGAATAAGTTCAGATACCTTTGATCTCTTCTCTTTGGTCTGAGATTTTTCCCCAACCTTTATTGTTTTGGAACAAGTAAACTATATTGTAAACCAAGGCAAATTTCTGTATGGGAATCACATTGCTACTTAGAAATGAATTCACAGACACAAAATGCAAGTGGGTGGCATTGTGGAGAAGAGATGACGTCAGTGTAAGCTTCAGAGTTGTTTAAATCTCTTCTTGGCCAGTTAGCAGCTACTCTCTCTGGTCCTGTATATTAATGTCTTAGCCTCAGTTTTTTCTTCTGTGCAACGGGATAATAATAGCTTTTTGAGTAGGTCATTGTGATGATTCAATGATAAATTCAATATAAAGCACCTGGCATATAAATGTTGCTTCCTTTCTCAGTTTTCCTGATACCCAAAATAAGAACGTTTAAAGATGGAAATGCATTAAGGGAAGGCTATCAAGCAAAGGGAGTGTGGGGCTCAAATAACCTGGATCTTTGGTTATTCCTGGAGTTAGCTCTTGGTTCTGAGAAGATTTCAAATTAGCCTTCTAAAATATATGGGCTATTAAAAATAAGGGCATCTGGAGACCTAACCAAAGCCGTACTTTTGGATAGTTCCTTTATAGTTATGTCCACACATCACCCAACGCCACTCCCAAATCCTTTCTTTGATATAAAGAAAGTAGTGGAAATAAGGTAGTTGGTCAAATGTATTTGTTAAATCTGTAACAGGTGACTATGCAGTAATTCTTATTTAGAACCATGCCTAAGAATTACCTGGGAACTTTAAAAAATGATACATTCTGGTCCCATCTCAGACCTAGCAAATCCTATACTCTGGTCATGCGTAGTTGGCAGTAGAAAGGTCATCATCACATCAGTATCACCCACAGTCTGTTGTTTATATAAGGGCTCCCTCTTGCTGTTGTACATTCTATTGGTTTGGATAAGTGCAAAATGACATGTATCCACCATTACAGTATCACACAGAGTAGTTTCACTGCCCTAAAAATTCCTCTGTACTCCACCTATTCATCCCTCCGTGGGATGTTTAAGAGTAAAAATAAAATGGATCAGAGCACAACAAACAAAACTGACAGATTTTTCTGTTCTTCTTCCAGAACAAGCAGAAAAGAGTATAGGAAGCACTATTTTGAATTATGAGAGGTAAAAGTGTAAAACAATGTGTAGTTTTATTTTTTGATGTTTTAATCATATCTCTGTGGAAGTCTGCAACCAGAGCCTTCCAGCATCAGTCAAATGGAAATGTGATTCCCAGGGTTGCAGTGTCTGCAGAAAGGTTAGGCTTCTTTGTGTAAAAGATCATCTTACTCCTTGGGAAAGATCTTCAAACAATTGCTCAAAATATGGATTTATAATGGAGCTGGAAAGAAAGCCATCATTTTCACATTGATGGAAAGTGAGAAGATGGAGTTTTCAGAACACATTTAAACGAGTGGATGGAATTTTGAGCAATGTAAAAAAAAAAGTATAAAAATGATCTGGGGGACGGTATGCTACTACCTCACGGGAAATGAATATATGAAAGTCTAGCGGCATCCGAAAATTATATGGTTTGGTCAATTTGATTATCAGTGGGCGGATTATTCAGCTTGTTGATTATCTGCAACAAAATTTTTATCCCAGTATGGCTTCTTCAGCTTGCTTTGCCTGCAATTAGTTAGCATGTGCTTGGGGAATGCCAACCAATTCTAATATTAGCTCCAGGAAAACATAATCACCAAGGTAAATCTGAAGCTGCTGCAAGAATCAATGTGTCCTAAAGCTAGACGCCACTGGGTTTTATATTGGATGTGGCTTTTGGATTATTCAGGCTATAAAAATGCATATAATCAGGAATACAGTGAAATTTTCCCTGCCAGCATGTTGGACTTTCTTTTGATTATCTTCTTATGGCCCTGCTTTCCAATGGGCTACCTTTCTGCTCAAAACCCACCCAAGCTTCCTGAGTTGGGAGGCAGAGAGTTGGGATTTATGGGCAGGTATGTGTCCCTATGGTTTATGCCTGTGGTGAAACATACCACGAAGCACATTGGGCTCTCATCACTATTTTTTTATTTTTGAGAGAGAGTTTTTTTATTTATTTATTTTTACACTATAAGGTGTGTGTACTCACTGGAGAGATAGAGAGAGATGGAGAGAGAGAAAGTGAGAAATCACCCCCTAGGGGGGATGGCCACACTGAAATCCCTTCTCCACTCAGGATTTTGGGCTCACATACACATGCATCCAGCATCTGAGACTCAAACAGTGGTCGGCCATGTGGGAGTCCAGCACCTTAACCACTATGTCACCTGTTGGCTCCTATAGTTATTGTTCATTGCTATCATCAACTTCAGGTTAGGTCTCCAAATGCCCCATATGGGTCACAGGCAAAAAGGACTCTGTCCCCAGTAAATTGTATCCATGTGAATGAGTACAGAGTATGAATGGGGGTGATACTGAGTTGAAGTTTAGCTATAAACAGAAACAAGTGTAAACATAATTGAAATTCCTCAGGAAAATAGACAACCCAAACTGTCCTCAGGGCCCCAATCCCCCATGTTAGGATGAGGTTGAGAACAAAGAACACCCCAAATAACAGGGCCTTCAAAATCTGAGTTTTAAAAACATGTGTAAGGTCAATTTATTTCTTAAGTAGAAGATAGTTTTTTTTTTTTTTTTAGAGGTTTTTGCTATAGGGCATGTGCGTTTGCCAGCCAGACAGAGACAGAAAGACAGAAAGCAAGAAATCACCCCCCAGGGGGGATGGCCATGCTGCAATCCCTTCTCCTCCATTCTCCTCTCGGGATCTTGGGCACATAGGCACATGCGTCCGGTGTGAGTTTTAAGCCACCGGGTTCGGGACGCAAACCATGGTCGGCTACGTGGGAGTCCAGCGACATCGCCATTACGCTAACTGCTGGTCCTTTAAGCAGAAGATAGTTTTCTGAAGTTAACACAGTCATAGGCTCCTGTCATCTTAATGCTTATCTATGTTCCCCAGGTAGTCTTCCCCGAGATGGTTGCTCAAGCTCCAGTTCCTGCAACCACATTTTATCTGGCAGAAAAAAATGGAAGAGTCAAATGGGAGGTCCAGTCCCTATAAGAATCATTCCTGGAAGTTCCCTGGGACTCTTCAGCTTACACCACATCGACTGGAAGACTCAGTCACATGATCACATTTAGCTACAAGTGAAGCTGAGAGGTCTTTATTCTCAGTGGTTCTGTGCCCAGCTAAAAATCAGAGGCTTCTATTACTAAGAAAGGAGAGGAGAATGGATATCAAGAGATAATTAACTGTCTCTGTCACACACTGTTTACCTTTTATTAAAGACACAGCTAACAGACCTCCAGCAGAGATGGTATTGTATTATATTACGGTTGTCCTTGTTCTTCAGAGGAAGGGAAAAACCTGTTTTTTTTCATTGTGCCTTCTATTTCCCCTCCCCTCTTCTACCTTCCTTTCCCAGAACCTGACCTCAAGAACCAACTCTGGGCCCATACCACTATGTAGGACTTATCGGGATAAATGGTTAGTCTTTGAAAGAGAAAACAACAACCAAGTGTCTTGTCTAGCATAACTTTCATGATTATCTCTGCTATTTATTATCTTAGAGTTTTTTATTATTTTTCATTCAACAAACTTTTAAACTTTTAAATAAATAATTATTTTTATTGTGGTAAAATATACATAACATAAAATTTACCATATTTAACCATTTTAAGTGTACAAGTCAGTGACATGAATTACATTCACATTGTGCATCTATCACCACTGTTCATCTGCAGAATTTTTAATCATCGAAACAAATATTTCTTTAACTTCTTTTTTTTTTCCATGAGCAAGAGAGATACAGAAAGACAGAGACAGAGAGACGGTACTTACAAGAGGGTCTTCGTGCCACAATTCACTCCCAGGCCCAGCCAGCCTGAAATCATGGAGACATGCATGTCCCCAGAATACTCAGGGAGGTCCCTGGGTACAAACATGGAACTTTTCCATGTGGGTCAGCTTCACAGTGTTGCATTACTACTGCAGCATCATTTAGCATCCCCAACACACATTTTTTTTAGAGAAGTTTTACAACTCTGTAAGTTGTTGAAAACTAATGATAATGCACATTATTTTTACACATATGTTTTTAGTTTTTCTGTTGCTATAACTGAACACTACAAACTAATCTATAAAAAGTAAAAGTTTTATTCAGCTCATGATTCTGGAGGTCCAAGGTATAGGGGCCACGTTTGGTGAAGACCTTCTTGCTGATGGTGACGTTCTACAGAGCCCCAAAGTGGTGCATGGTATCACATGGTGAAAGGACCAGAGTCCGTGTCAGTTCTATTCTCTCTCCCTCTTTTTATAAAGCCACTAGTTCATTCCTGGAGGCCCTACCCTGGTGATTATATAATCCTAATTACACCCCTAAAGCCCCACTCTTTTTTTTTTTAAAGTTTATTCATTTATTTCACAACAGGACCCTCAGTTTTAGTTGACCTAGGTTGCAGGTGTGTGTGTATGCCTGGTTTGCTCAGGGGTTCCCAGGACCTTTCCCATGTGGGTCCAGTTGTATCACCACTGCACCACCACCTGGATAATCAAAGGTCCCATTTTTAATGCCACAGTTGGATTAAGTTTCTACCCTCTTAATACTGTCACAAAAGCAATCAAAATTCAACACATAAACTTTTAGGGGACACGTTTAAACCACAGCACAGAATAGGAATTAAAATTAGTTGTGTCTGGTGGAAATCAATTGATTTTTGATCTATTTTGCATCAACTTATAATTTCATTTCAGCATTCCTTATCTGTTTATTGATGTGTGGTGCTTTGGGTTCTCCTTTGAACAGATTGTAACATCTATACATCATCAGTGAGCTAAATATTGGGTCATCAGAAAAGTCATGATGCATTTTTTTTCATTGAAAACTATGCCATGACTTTTCTGATGACCCAATAATATCTTTTTTTTTTTTTGAGAGGTTTTTGCTATAGGGCACGTGCCTGCCAGACAGACAGAGAGAGACAGAGAGACAGAAAGTGAGAAATCACCCCCCAGGGGGGATGG
>NW_006159726.1:3643897-3646608 GCF_000334495.1 Tupaia belangeri chinensis | reverse complement strand
TTTTTTTTTTTTTTTTAGAGGTTTTTGCTATAGGGCATGTGCGTTTGCCAGCCAGACAGAGACAGAAAGACAGAAAGCAAGAAATCACCCCCCAGGGGGGATGGCCATGCTGCAATCCCTTCTCCTCCATTCTCCTCTCGGGATCTTGGGCACATAGGCACATGCGTCCGGTGTGAGTTTTAAGCCACCGGGTTCGGGACGCAAACCATGGTCGGCTACGTGGGAGTCCAGCGACATCGCCATTACGCTAACTGCTGGTCCTTTAAGCAGAAGATAGTTTTCTGAAGTTAACACAGTCATAGGCTCCTGTCATCTTAATGCTTATCTATGTTCCCCAGGTAGTCTTCCCCGAGATGGTTGCTCAAGCTCCAGTTCCTGCAACCACATTTTATCTGGCAGAAAAAAATGGAAGAGTCAAATGGGAGGTCCAGTCCCTATAAGAATCATTCCTGGAAGTTCCCTGGGACTCTTCAGCTTACACCACATCGACTGGAAGACTCAGTCACATGATCACATTTAGCTACAAGTGAAGCTGAGAGGTCTTTATTCTCAGTGGTTCTGTGCCCAGCTAAAAATCAGAGGCTTCTATTACTAAGAAAGGAGAGGAGAATGGATATCAAGAGATAATTAACTGTCTCTGTCACACACTGTTTACCTTTTATTAAAGACACAGCTAACAGACCTCCAGCAGAGATGGTATTGTATTATATTACGGTTGTCCTTGTTCTTCAGAGGAAGGGAAAAACCTGTTTTTTTTCATTGTGCCTTCTATTTCCCCTCCCCTCTTCTACCTTCCTTTCCCAGAACCTGACCTCAAGAACCAACTCTGGGCCCATACCACTATGTAGGACTTATCGGGATAAATGGTTAGTCTTTGAAAGAGAAAACAACAACCAAGTGTCTTGTCTAGCATAACTTTCATGATTATCTCTGCCATTCATTATCTTAGAGTTTTTTATTATTTTTCATTCAACAAACTTTTAAACTTTTAAATAAATAATTATTTTTATTGTGGTAAAATATACATAACATAAAATTTACCATATTTAACCATTTTAAGTGTACAAGTCAGTGACATGAATTACATTCACATTGTGCATCTATCACCACTGTTCATCTGCAGAATTTTTAATCATCGAAACAAATATTTCTTTAACTTCTTTTTTTTTTCCATGAGCAAGAGAGATACAGAAAGACAGAGACAGAGAGACGGTACTTACAAGAGGGTCTTCGTGCCACAATTCACTCCCAGGCCCAGCCAGCCTGAAATCATGGAGACATGCATGTCCCCAGAATACTCAGGGAGGTCCCTGGGTACAAACATGGAACTTTTCCATGTGGGTCAGCTTCACAGTGTTGCATTACTACTGCAGCATCATTTAGCATCCCCAACACACATTTTTTTTAGAGAAGTTTTACAACTCTGTAAGTTGTTGAAAACTAATGATAATGCACATTATTTTTACACATATGTTTTTAGTTTTTCTGTTGCTATAACTGAACACTACAGACTATTCTATAAAAAGTAAAAGTTTTATTCAGCTCATGATTCTGGAGGTCCAAGGTATAGGGGCCACGTTTGGTGAAGACCTTCTTGCTGATGGTGACGTTCTACAGAGCCCCAAAGTGGTGCATGGTATCACATGGTGAAAGGACCAGAGTCCGTGTCAGTTCTATTCTCTCTCCCTCTTTTTATAAAGCCACTAGTTCATTCCTGGAGGCCCTACCCTGGTGATTATATAATCCTAATTACACCCCTAAAGCCCCACTCTTTTTTTTTTTAAAGTTTATTCATTTATTTCACAACAGGACCCTCAGTTTTAGTTGACCTAGGTTGCAGGTGTGTGTGTATGCCTGGTTTGCTCAGGGGTTCCCAGGACCTTTCCCATGTGGGTCCAGTTGTATCACCACTGCACCACCACCTGGATAATCAAAGGTCCCATTTTTAATGCCACAGTTGGATTAAGTTTCTACCCTCTTAATACTGTCACAAAAGCAATCAAAATTCAACACATAAACTTTTAGGGGACACGTTTAAACCACAGCACAGAATAGGAATTAAAATTAGTTGTGTCTGGTGGAAATCAATTGATTTTTGATCTATTTTGCATCAACTTATAATTTCATTTCAGCATTCCTTATCTGTTTATTGATGTGTGGTGCTTTGGGTTCTCCTTTGAACAGATTGTAACATCTATACATCATCAGTGAGCTAAATATTGGGTCATCAGAAAAGTCATGATGCATTTTTTTTCATTGAAAACTATGCCATGACTTTTCTGATGACCCAATAATATCTTTTTTTTTTTTTGAGAGGTTTTTGCTATAGGGCACGTGCCTGCCAGACAGACAGAGAGAGACAGAGAGACAGAAAGTGAGAAATCACCCCCCAGGGGGGATGGCCACGCCGCAATCCCTTCTCTTCCATTCTCCTCTCGGGATCTTGGGCATGCGCACACATGCACCTGGCATGAGTTTAAGCCACTGGGTCCAGGACGTGAACCGCGGTCGACAACATGGGAGTCCAGCGACATAGCCATTACTCTAACTGCTGGTTCCCCCAATAATATCTTTGACATGTTCAATTTGCATCTATAAGAGAATTATGTGTGTATCCTCTTTTAAAAATTATTCTTTAGTTGGGAACCAGCAGTTAGCGTAATGGCTATGTTGCTGGACTCCCACGTAGTCGACCGCTGTTCATGTCCCAG
>NW_006159726.1:3633961-3643814 GCF_000334495.1 Tupaia belangeri chinensis | reverse complement strand
CGCCCGCGCGCTGGGGGTTGTTTTCTCGCTTCCTGTCTCTCTGTCTCTCTCTGTCTGTCTGGTGAGGGCACGTGCCCTATAGTGAAAAAAACCTCTCAAAAAAAAATTTATTCTTTAGCAGTATCCCGAGCCTGATTCTGTGCCTGGTTTAGGTATATTCTGATGTTCTTGATCCTCTTTAACCACTGAAACTATTTCCCCAGGATCTTTCATGTACCCTGTCATACTTTTTGAAAACAGCTTATTTGTTAGGTATATTCTGATGTTCTTGATCCTCTTTAACCACTGAAACTATTTCCCCAGGATCTTTCATGTACCCTGTCATACTTTTTGAAAACAGCTTATTTGCCCGGGTGCCAATGTTCCTCTACTCTTAGACATGTAGGTCTTGTTCTTTTTTTTTTTTAATCATCATAATCTTCTTTATATTACATTGGATTACATATAATTTTACAGTGTATTACATCACTTTTTCAAAAGGGAATGCCATGCATGTCAGTCAATACAGAGACATTAATCTCCCCGCTTCATCATTCAGTAACTTTTCTGTTTTTCCCAATTATTATTATTAATATTCTAATTATTTTTTTAAACAGTCAATCGCTATTTCTCATTTTGCTTGTAAAAAGACTTTGCTCATCATGAAATACTTCTCAGACCAATCTAGTTGAGAATACTATACATGTCATCATCAACAGTTAATAAGACATATCTGTTTCTCACTAACGTCCTGCCTCTCTATTGTTCACTTGCTATCTTTCTCTATCCTCTTCTCTTCACCTTCCCCATTCCACACTGTCCTATTCTCATTAAGTACCTTCACTGCTTTTATGTCCTCCAATTTTTTGCTTTCTATCATAGAGTGTGGATAGTCAGTATATATTGAGTGGATACATACAATATCTTTCTTTCATAGCCTGGCTTACTTCACTCAGCAATAGATCCTCCATATCTGACCACTTTCTATCAAATGCCAGGGTCTTGTTATTTTTTATGGCTGAGTAGTATTCCATAGAGTATATATACCACACTTTTCCAATCCATTCATCAGTTTGTGGACATTTAGGTTGGTTCCATGTCTTGGCAATTGTGAATAATGCTGCAATAAACATTGACGTGCAAGCACTTTTCTGACTAGGTCTTGTTCTTAAAGAATTCATGGCCCTTTACAATGGGGCAACATTGGTCCAGGCACCATGTTTCTCTACCTTTAGACATGTTCTTAAAGAATTCATGGCTGCTTACAATGGGAATTAACTAGAAAAAGACCAAAAAGCCAGACGGTCATAACCCAGGACACACAGATGATGTAAAAGCATTAGCACTGTGATCAGAATGGGGTAAATCACTCCCTGATGGGCAGGATCCTCACAGCTGAGATATAAACCTGGATCCCAAACCATGTGGCAACAACACATTTTGGGACATCTCCCTTCCCTCCCTTCTTCTTGGGAACTCTTATCTTTTTTCTGTCTCCTTCAATAAACTCTCTGCTTGGTAACCCCTCTTAAAAAAAAAAAAGAAAAAGAAAACAGCTTAAAATAGCATCAACAATAATACTAATGACAACATTTATGAGTGCTAATTAGCCAGATACCATGTACACCTACCCATTTCAACTTCTTTGTCCTACTAGGCCAAGTATGTCCTTATTATAGGTGTGCAAACGGAGGCTTATCTTTCTCAAATTCACATAGCTGGAAAGAGGCAGAGACTGCAGCTATGCTCAGGTCAAAAGTCCCAAGCATAAGCATTTCATACTTTTCTAGGCCCAGGAGTTAATGGCTTGAAGTGGCTATTGCTATACCCTTTAGGGATACTTGCACATCACCAGAGAATCTTGAGACCCAAGACTTTCAGACAAAGAAAGAAATCCCTAGTAGTGAGATTTCAGACTTTTAAATTTTCTATTATTTTTTTAATTGATTTTTCCTGTTGGGGCTGAAATACTTCCTTAGGGTCAATTTCAATCATTATGTAGATTATTTTCTGTCTATTTAGCTTATGAAAAGAATTCACTCTACTTAGGGAGCAATGACTATTTGGGATGGTGAAAAGAATCTTGGAGGCAGGAGACCTGGCTTCTATTCCCACTTCTACTGACTAATTAAAGGACATAAAATAACAGGGTGAGGGAGTTCTTCGTTACTCAGAGATGAAAAAAATGAAGGTCCAAAGAAGCATTTCTGACTTTTTGTGATCTGCTTGCTGAAACATGTGGCTCAGAAAGAGTTTAGATGGCAGTGATGAGGATGCAAGGGGACACAGCCTAGAAAGTGGAAAATGTCTAAGATTTGGATTTGGGTGATGGATTTGAGGGCCAACTCTGCTGTGTGATGTTGGGAGTTACTTTGATCTTTTTCATCCAAGGGTTCTCATTTTTTTTGAGAGAGAGACTTTTGCTATAGGGCATGTGTATTCACAAGAGAGACAGAAATAAACGGAGACAAAAAGAGAGAAATCACTGTCCCCCAGGGGGAATAGCTACACTGCAATCCCTTCTCTTCTACTCTCTTCTCAGGATTTCGGGTATGCACACACACACGCACCTGGTGTGAATTTCAAGCCTCTGGGTCCGGAACTTGAACCACAGTCAGCCATATGGGAGTCCAGCGATGCAACCATTATGCCATCTGCTGGTCCCAGGTTCTCATCTTAAAGTCAGAGATATATGGTTTCCGGGACCTTTCTAGCACAGAAAGTATTTGACTCTGAAGTGAATGCATTGCAGAGTTTATTACTGGTGAATATAAATCTTATTATGTGTGAAGAAAAGATAAATATCTCCTTTGTTCCACCACTATACTTAAATTTTCACATAATTACCTTATTTAATACTTTTAGTAATCTCTAAAGTAAGGTCGGAGAATATTCCCATTCCCATTTTAGAGATGAAAGATTTGAGACCAAGATGGGTTCAGTAATTAACCTTAATACCAGGTTTGACTTCCAGGACCCCTACAAGTAGACTTCTGGAGAGAAGAACTCCTGAACATGGGTGTCATAGGATTTGTGCCCTCAGGGAATTGCCAAATCCTCAAAGCTATGATGAGAATAAAGTACAATTTCTAAATGTGGTTTTAGTAAATTGCACGTTAAAATTTTTTGATAAAAATTATTTGAAGCAATTCTACTAGGAAGGTAGTAATTGGTTTCATCTCTAAAATAGCCCTTCGAAGGTGTAGTGAAGATTAGATGAGATGTTGCATGGAAAACATCTAGAACCCTGCTGGGCATACATTGAACATGCCCGAAGGTTAGCTAAATTTGCTACTGTTCATATCATCATCCCACTACTGGATATGTATTCAAAGGAAAGAAAGTCAATGTGTGGCAGAGATATCTGCACCCTTACGTTCACTGTGGCACTGTTTACAATAGCCAAAATATGGATCAACCTAAGTGTCCATCAACAGATGAATAAAGAAAATGTGTTAGAAACTCACAATGAAACATTATTCAGCCATTTAAAAGAACAAAATCCTGTCTTTTGAGGTAAAAATGGGTGAGCCTGGAGGATATTATGCTAAGTGAAATAAGCCAGGCACAGAAAGAGAATTACCACATGTTCTCCCTTATATGTAGAAATTGGAAAAATAAAAGGACTTCACAGAGATAGAGAGATGAGGAATGACTACTAGAGGCTGGTAAGGGTTGGGGAGGGAGACTAGGGATGTTATGGAAACAAAATTGCAGATAGATAGAAGGGACAATTTCTATTTTTATCTTTTATTGTCACAGGGCATGTGTGCTTGCCCAAGAAAGAGAGAAAGCACCCCCAATGGCACGTGGTCACACCATCATACTTTTTCCTACATTTCTCCATTCCTTGAGGATTTTGGGCATGCTCACACACAGGTCTGGTATGTTTTTCAAGCTGCTAGGCTGGAATTTGAACTGCCGTTTGTCATGTGGGATCCAGCTTTCTTTGTGCAGTGTTTAACCATTGTACTATGGGGCCGGCTCTAGAAGGAACCATTTCTAGTGTTATAAAACATAGTGGGAGGAGGGGGCCAGCAAGTGGCATGGTGGCTAAGGGCACTGGGCTCCCACATGGCTGACTGCAGTTCAAGTCCTCGACCTTGCATTTGCTTTCTCACTTTCCCTCTCTCTCCCTCTCTCTCTTGCTCTGTCTCTCTCTGACCAAATTAAAGTACATAAATAAATAAAGTTAAATAAAATTCTTTTAAAAAATAGTGGGGAGAATATAGATGGTGACAACTTGCTGTTTATCTTAAAGTTACTAAAGGGGAAGATGTTGAATGCTCCAAACACAAGTAATGACAAAAGGTTGAGATGACGGATATACTATTTACCCTCATTTAATCATGGCATTGTATTCTTGTACTAAAAAGCCACATTGTATCCCCAAAATATGTATAATTATTATACATTCACAACAATAATTTTTTAAAAAATTGTTGTTAGTACTACTATTCAGGCATCTTGAAAGAATGGTACCTATCAATGATGCTGTCTTTGCCAATAGCCATTCAATTCTACCACTTTGTATCAATACAATAGCCCTATGAATATAGTTCACTTATCTCTAATTTAAAATCAAATACAATTCCTCTGGAGGAAAACAACCATCTAATAGCATAGAGAAACACAACCATTGACGTGGGTAAGAGGCACATCTGTCTCTTTAATTTAAGCTGTTGGATTTGATGGAGTGTTTTCAGCCTACAGGACTTCACAGAACCACAGGGATTTTTAAAAACTACTTAATTTTTTTAGCATAAAACTAATACATTTGCACAGTAAATATTTCAAGCAGAATAGGACTTTATAAAATGAAAACTGTTGTGTAGGCTCTTTTCTTTCTATATCACTCATCCTACCCCTCAGAAATAACCCCGTATGTTATTTTCAGTATCCTTCTAAGAATTTTTGATGCATATGTAGGTGTACTTATTTCTATATATTCTTTGAAATAAATATTAATAAAATAACATTGGTTTGTACCTTTTTTTCCCCTCTTAATTATATATCTTGGGCCCAGTCACAGTAGTGCACATTGGACACTGCTGTTAGGCAGGCTGAGACCATATGGGAGGCCAGGGTTTTGTTCCTGGTCCGTTATATAAAGAAAGTCCTACGTGGTGGACACCTGTAATCTCAGCTACTTGGGAGGCAGAGGCAGGGGGCTTGTGACCCAGCAAAATTCTCTCTACAGTACCACCCATTGGAGACAGTGGGTGGCATAGTGGTTAAGGCACTGGACTCCCATATAGTCAACTGTGGTTCTGGTCCTGGACCCAGTGACTTGAAATTCATGCTGTGAATGTGCCCATGCATGCCCCAAATCCCGAGAGGAGAATGGAGAAGGGATTGTGCTGTGGCCATCTCCCCCGGAGGGGGATTTCTTGCATTCTGTCTCTCCAGTGAGTACACATACCCTATAGCAAAAAATCTCTCTCTCTAAAAAACAAAACAAAAAACCCACACAGGCACACACACACACACACACACACACACACTCATACACACATACATATACACACACACACACAATTATATTAAAATGATCTATCTTGGAGATGATTCCACATCAGCCCATCTTTACACATTGTGTTTCTTTTAACAATGATACAATACTCCAGGTATGGATATAATTTATGAGGGGACTTCAAAAACTTCATAAAAGTTGAATTAAAATATGAGTTTATTTTGGCACAAAAAATTTTGGAATCCATGCAGTTTTTTGTATGTATTTTCCATGAACTTTTTGAAAACTGTCTTACTTTTCATCTTTCCCTTTCTGATGAATACTTAGGCTATTTCCTGTTTTTTTTTTTCTTCTATTATAAACCACACCACAATGAATAGCTCTGTAATGCATTCACATAGTTGTGGGAATATCATTAGGGTTGCGCCTGGATATATAACTGAGCAACTGATGGGTTGAGGGCTTGAATGCCCCCAAATGGCTAACTGATTCTTTACCACTATATTTATGCCTCAATCAAAAGCAGTGACTTATTGAGGGAATAATAGAGATCACTTCACCTCTCCAATGAATGTGCAAATATTTATCAAGCTCTTCCCAGGAATGGTTATCTTGCTAAGTCAGTATGGATTATGACATCATAGAAAAATAAGCCAAAGGACTTGAAAGGGCTCTTGGAAAGTCTTAAGTTCTATACTGGTGACTGGTCCTGTTCTGATTAATATTATGGTTTTGGTTATTAGGATGTGCTACTGAGGTGGGGCCCTCTACACCCCAAAATCAAGTCTTCTCTACTCTATCCCTTTCCCTCAACCTTATTATCTATAATGTATTGAGTTATTGAATATGCTCAGTATTTTCCTTCATAGTTGATCCAATTCATTCTACTCCTTTTTCTTTCTACTACTTTTCTTCAACATGCCATCACATCTGGTAATAATGAGGTCCTTGCTGTATGCTAGGCCTTGAGTTAGGAGGCTCAGTACAATTTTTCATGTAATCTTTTCAAGAGCTCTGTGTGATAGTGACCTTGCCCCCTTTTGCAGGAAAAGGCTGAGGAAACTGAGGCTCAGAGAGGTTAGATAATATGCCCAAGATCACACAATTTTTATTTGATGACCTGGGATTAAAACCTAGATGCAGTCAATGCCAAAGGCTATTTTCCTACTTTTGTATCAGTTATCTGTTAATCGGTCTCTGTTCAGACTTATTTCTCCCTCTTTAGGGCATTCTTCTGGTCACTCTAAGATCAGGCTCCATACAATACCACTTAAACACAATTTTTTTCTACTCAGAGGCCTACAAAGACCTACTTCCCAAAGACTTGTTATACTTAATGAAATGGAAATGTTATCTTAGAATTTAAAGCCCTTTGTATTTGAGTCCTTAAATGTCTATGAAAATTGTCTATATGTTTTTGCCTCTCTATTGTCACAGGAGGATGAGTTTATGTGAGAGGATCAGAAGGAAATCATTGAAATCAAACAGATCTGAGCTCTTCTGTACAGTATTTTTTTTTACTCTTCAACTTATTAGCTCTATGTGACCTTGAGCCAGTGGGGTGACCTTTTTGAAGTCCCATTTCTTCATCTGTAAAATGGGGATAATACATATATTATCTTTAATTCTTACAGTTATGTACAGGTTATGTAAATGGCCAGGCTATTTTGTTAACTATATTTTATACTGAGCCCATTATTCTGTATTTACTAGGTGATCGGTGTCAGCTAGTTGAACAAATGGACTGAATGAAAGTTTTGGTGGGTGGAATAAGCTTGGCTAGGAAGAGTTTGGTAAAGGACCAGCTTGAGAACTGGAGATTGTGTGTGTTTATGTGCATGAGGGACTCTGATGAAGAAGAAAATGTGAAAATGAGGGGAGTCCCTGAGAAAAGACATTTTTGAACAGAAAATCTGTCTAGAATTGTGCCTGACCCCCAATGTAGAGTTAGAGAAATCTAAGAAAAAGGCATTTTATACACTTGGCTCCCCTCTTCTATCAGAGTGTACTTGGATTAATTTCTTTTCCTACTCATCAGATGAGTAAAGTGAGGTACAACCTACATTCTACCATCCCCCACAACACAATATGCATGGCTAAAAGCCTCACCATTATAGGGGATTAGAGTTTGATATCCTCAAGAGGGAAATGTATTAAAGGCACACTACTCTTTAGAGCATTTTGATTGATGTTCATTGCAGTTTCTTTGCATTCTCCGAAGGCCTTTATTTGCTCAACTCACAAAAGTAGGTTCCATTAACATTAAACATAAACATGTTTACAGTAAGTTTAGACTGACCATTTAAAAGTCACCTGGCTAGGGATTTGATGCTTCACGAGAGTGGAGAAGAAAACAAAACCAAAACAAAACAGAAAAAGCCTCTGGGAAATAGAGTCTCAGTAATGTGCAACTATAAATTGTTCTTTGTATTATTTCACAGTTAGGTCAGTTCAATGTTACAAAAGTTAAGTTACTCTATATTGCTCTTTAAGATTTTTGACTGTGGAAGTCACAGTGTCAAGTGGAGCGAGATGGTGTGGTTCAAGGAATGAAAGTTAAGGAGTATAACAACAAAAACTAAGAGTGACCATCAAATGTGTAAGTATGTTCAAATTCAAACAGTATTTTAGAAATAAGTAGATTTAAGCATGCAAGGAATAAAACAGGTTTGTGCTAAAAAGCAAAATAAAAGTACAAGGACACTGAAAAAATTAGATCCATTCATTTAACACTTATTAATATCAATTGTTTGCCTCTGCATAATTTAAATTAGCACAATATGTTTTGTTCAGTATTAGAAGAAAACCAAATGACATTAGAGTTCTACCCAAAAAAAAAAAAGGACTTAAAAGGCATCAAGGAGTTGGTCCAAGATTCACTTTCATAGCTAACACTTGCAGGTGGATGCATAGGCTGACCTGGGCAGAGAAGTGTTGTGTTAGATGAGGGGAGAAGGAGACAAGAGACATCTAGTCCACCCCAGGGGAGTGCTGATGAAAATCCTGGTTCAATTTGGGTTATTCATACATATATAATATATGCCTAGGTTTTGGAGAGCATTCGGGAGGTTTTGTGGATATAATGTTTCTTTAATTTATAAATAATTGAATGTTGTGACCTGGGCAGAGAAGTGTTGTGTTAGATGAGGGGAGAAGGAGACAAGAGACATCTAGTCCACCCCAGGGGAGTGCTGATGAAAATCCTGGTTCAATTTGGGTTATTCATACATATATAATATATGCCTAGGTTTTGGAGAGCATTCGGGAGGTTTTGTGGATATAATGTTTCTTTAATTTATAAATAATTGAATGTTGGCAATTTTTGCATTTTCTTTCTCTACCTATAAGCAGTGGTTCTCAACCTTGGCTGTACATTAGTATCACCTGTGGAGCTTTTATAAACTAGGTTGCCCAGGTCTTAATACAGACCAGTTAAATCAGAAATTCTGAGAGGTGAAAAATAGGCATTTATTTTTTTTTAAGTTTATTTATTTATTTATTTCTTCCACAAGAGAAAGAAACAAGCATGCAGAGAAAGAGAGCGAGAGAGAGGCAGAAAGAGAAGTAGCATTCCCAGCAGGGTCTTGATTCTGTAATCTACTCCCAGCCCTATCCAGTCGCAGATCACGAGCATGTGTGTGCCAGGTACACTCAGGGAAGTCTCTTAATGAAACCTTGCTTCACGAATATTGTGCTTTACCACTGTGCTACTTTCCAGCTGTGTGTGTGTGTGTGTGTGTGTGTGTGTGTGTGTGCGCGTGTGTGTGTACGGATGTGCCTAAAGCTTCCCAAATGATCCTGATGCACAGCGAAGATTAACTACTGGCCCAGAAGTATTGTTTTAAGTGCAGTATTTGTGATACAATTGAGATTGGAGTCAGAAACCTACTTTGGTGATTTAAGGGTTCCTGGTGGCAATAAAGACCTGGTAATAGCGTATGTTTTTGTGACCCAAGTGAGAATCCTGGTTCTGTCACTTATTACATGTGGGGTCTTGAGCAAATTGCTTATTTAACTGAACCTCAGTATTTATACTGGTAGATTGGAGATAACATCAATTTAACAAGAGTCATTGAAAGGCTTAAGCAGGAGGATGTACATATCAATGAATTGTCCAGGACAAGTCACCATTTATCCACCATTTTCTGCAAGTTTGTTGGGCTGTGTACCACAGAAACAGTGAAGATGTTTAAGACATTCATCACATCTGCATATACAAAATTGGGAGATGTAGCTGATATGACAGAGGTGAGAATCAAGACTTGAAAAGATTTTGATTGGCTGGAAGGAGGGTCAACCATTGCAACACAAGTACAAATGTTTAAACTTAAATACTTTTAAAAGTTTTATTTACTTTATTCATGATATAGAGCACATGGGAAAAGAGAGAGAGATAGAAAG
>NW_006159726.1:3580250-3633930 GCF_000334495.1 Tupaia belangeri chinensis | reverse complement strand
AGAAGTACCCTTGACAGGATCTCATCTTGTCACAATTCCCCTTCTAAAAGTATGATGTTTCAGACTGACCCACAGATCTACAGTCAGCCATGTAGCTTCCAGCTTAGCAGTTCAGTTTGCTAACCAACTGTACTACCAGACTAGGCCTTAAACTTAAAATTTAATAAGAATAAATGTACAGTCACAATTTATATCAGGACAGGATATGAGAATAGTTCCCATACAAAAGGCCCATGAGTTTCATAGACAACAGATTTCATAAGAAGAAGCTGTGTAGTGACTGTTCAGAAAGCTGATGTGGTTGGAGGTTAAATGCACAAAGTGTGGAAAACAGTTCTCATTCCACCACTGGGCCCTGTCCTAAATGGAATCCCATTTTTCAATGTTCATACAACAATTTATTGAAGATCTACTATGTAGCAGACCCTGTTCTAGACTCTGGGGATACAACCTCTTAGCCCTCTTAGAGATTAAATTATATAAGGGTAGGGTGAGGAGACAATACACAGATGCATAAGTTATATGAGTTGTTAGAGAGAGAGAAATAAGAGCTAAGGAAAAAATAAACAGGGAAGTAAGGAAAGGCAGAGCTGTGAGTAGGGTTATTTGACATTTTAAGTATAGTGGCCAGAGGTAGTTCCAATTAGAACATGACATTTGGGAAGTTTGAGGGCAGTAAAAAAGAAGATAGGAGGCTATCTGGGGACTTTCTAGGCAGAGGAAACTGCAACTGCAAAAGATCTTGATAGGGGATATACTTTTCCTATTCAAGAAAAAAATGAAAGAAGTTCTAATTGGAATATTACGTTCAATCCTAGGCTTCATCTGTACTGTTTTTAGCTGAGTATAAAAGTAAAATATTTAGAAATACAACATTTGAAAAATACAAAGAATTTTAAAGTTGGTATAAATCATCTACTATTCAAGTATTCTTGACATTTTGGCATGCGTCCTTCCAGCTTGTAAGTAGGGTGATATGCAGAAGTAGCAGAAAATAGCAATGTTGAACTGAGATTTATTTTGGGGGCTCTTCAGAGCTCCATTTCTAGTTCTGGTGACTGAGTTCTGCATTCCTAGCATGTGGTATTCAAATGTGGGCCTCTGCATACTTTCCAATTATTACTACAGGTCAGATCTAGCCTTCTACTTATTTTTAAGTAGTTGAAATCTCAGATGTTTATTCTGTAGATCCTTTACATTTAAGGATCTTTACATTTCTAGTTTCTAAACTTTTTGCCACTTTTTTTTGAGAGTTCTTTGCTATAGAGCACATGTGCTCACCAGACAGAGAGAGACAGAGAGACAGAAAGCGAGAAATCACCCCCCTCCCCCCTGGAGGGATGGCCACGCCACATTCCCTTCTCCATTCTCCTCTTGGGATCTGGGGCATGTGCACGCACATGCGCCTGGCATGAGTTTAAGCCACCAGGCCTGGGACTTGAACCGTGGTCGACTATGTGGGAGTCCAACAACATAGCCATTACGCTAACTGCTGGTCCCACTTTTTGCCACTTTGACAGATTAAAAAAAGCCCTATTACCTTCAGCTTTCTTTATTTTTCTTTTCTTTTTTTCTGGAGAGATTTTTGCTATAAGGTGCATGTGCTCGCCAGAAAGACAGAGAGACAGAAAGAAAGAAATCACCCCCCCAGGGGGGATGGCCATACCACAATCCCTTCTCCTCCATTCTCCTCTTGGGATCTGGGGCACATGCATGCACATGCGCCTGGCGTGAGTTTAAGCCACCAGGTCTGGGACAGGAGCCACAGTTGACTACATTGGAGTCCAGCAACATAGCCATTACACCAATTGCTGATTCATCCTTCAGCTTTCTTTACTATTGACATTGAACATTTCCTGTATTTATTGTCCATTTGCAATCCTTCTTCCATGATTTTTCTGCTTACCAATAACCCTTTGTAAAATGTGGTACCTGAACTACTGGCCCAGAAGTATTGTTTTAAGGGCAGTACTTGTGACTACAATTGAGATTGGAGTCAGAAATCTACTTTAGTGATTTAAGGGTTCCTGGTGGCAATAAAGACCTGGTCACAGCTATATGTGTGTTTTTGTGACCCAAGTGAGAATCCTGGTTCTACCACTTATTACATGTGGGGCCTTGAGCAAGTTGCTTATTTAACTGAACCTCAGGTTTTATACTGGTAGGTAGGAGATAACATCAATTTAACAAGAGTCATTGAAAGGATTAAGCAAGAGGAAGTACATTTCAATGAATTGTCTGGCACAAGTCACCATTTGTCCAACATTTTCTGCAAGTTTGTTGGGGTATGTACCACAGCAACAGTGAAGATGTTTAAGACATTCATCACATCTGCATATACAAAATTGGGAGATGTAGCTGAAATGAGAGAGGTGAAAATCAAGACCTGAAAGATTTTGATTGGCTGGAAGGATGGTCAACCATTGCAACCTAAGTACAAATATTTAAACTTAAATGTTTCTAGAGGTTGTAGAGCTTAATGGTCAAGATTTTATTGTTCCATTCAAAGTAATCTTGAATTACAGGTTGTTACCCAAGATGGCTTCCACAGTTCTTCTCATCCCACTTGCTCTTCTGCAATGTGACTTTACCTTTTCTTTTATCAAGAGGTAAAGTTCATTTTCCCTCCCTTGAATTTGTGACTCGTGACTTGCTTTGACCAACAGATATGGTAGAAGTAGTAGCAAGACTTCCTAATTTAGGCCTTAAGAGGTCTTGTAACTTCTGCATTTACCCTTCTGTAATATAGCCACCACATAATACACTTGGGTTAGATGACTGAATAATAGGAGACCAAGTGAAGAGAGAGAAGCCGTATGGAGAGAATTCAGGTGCCCACCTGACAATTAGCACCAAGACCGTAGACATATGAGGGAGTCCATCTTTGATCCTCCAGATCCAGTGGAGTCACATGAGGAGAACAATGAGCCGTTCTGTGATCTCTTCAAATTCTGGACACACAGAATAATAAGCTATAATTTTTAACCACTAAATTTTGAAGTAGTTACTTATGCAGTAATAGATAATAGATATATAACAAATGTGGGAACATGTATGTTTTTATTGTCCTCATTTGAAGTGTTGCCACAGTACAACAGAGTAGACTTGCTCTAAAGAGCAGAACTAGAACCCAATCAAGGCAGAAGTTACATGGAGGCACATTCTTGACTGGATACAAGAACTGACAATGAGTAGGTGGCTACAGTGGATGGGCTATTTAATGAAGTAGTGAGCTTATTGTCTCTGAAGGTATTCCTAGAGAGACATTGATCAGAGATGCAATAATGGGGATAAGTTATTGGGAGGTTAAATTACATAATCTGTAAAGTCCCACTGAATCTGTGACTTGGACAGCGGGTGAATGGAGAGGAGAAACTGGAAGCTGGAATTTGTAGTCAATAATTAGTGCTAATGGGTCACTCAGAGATGAGCTTTTAGTTTGTGGAGTATCATTTTTCTCTCTATGGTTCTCTTACTGTTAATTTTTTAATGAGGAGATTGAAATAAGATAATGGTCAAGATATCGGGAAGCATTAATTGTCATAAACATTCCAGTTTGGGGTAATATAATGAAGCTGATACTTTATCTTTCCCACATCTGTTGTTTCTTTCTTCTTTTCTTTCCAATACAGGATTTCTCAAAAACTAGAAAGATAAGGGCTGTTTGGGAGAGAGAGCTAGCATGAGGTCTTCAAGGATTTTATTCCAACAGAGAGACCTCAGCAGCAACAATTTGGATGTGTAGGTTAATATTAAAGTAAAATTTATTCAATTTAGTTATGAACACATTTCAAACATTTATTACAATGATGCATGCACAGGAAGTGGACCTTCATGGACTAATTTAAAGATTACTCTTTATAGGGATATTTCATAGGAAGTGAGAATGGTGAGATCTTTGCCACATCTGTTGTTTCTTTCTTCTTTTCTTTCCAATACAGGATTTCTCAAAAACTAGAAAGATAAGGGCTGTTTGGGAGAGAGAGCTAGCATGAGGTCTTCAAGGATTTTATTCCAACAGAGAGACCTCAGCAGCAACAATTTGGATGTGTAGGTTAATATTAAAGTAAAATTTATTCAATTTAGTTATGAACACATTTCAAACATTTATTACAATGATGCATGCACAGGAAGTGGACCTTCATGGACTAATTTAAAGATTACTCTTTATAGGGATATTTCATAGGAAGTGAGAATGGTGAGATAATAATTATTGATATAAAATGCAATGACCAGTTGGCTTAAGATCACTAGATTCTTGATTGATTTACATTCAGCAGCTAGTCAGCTGGCTAGGTGAGTAATTAGTTTCCTAGAGCCAAAACTTAATGCCACCAAGTTTATCAGAAAATTGATTAAGCAGTTTTTTCAGGAAGAGGCTTGTGAAGGATATCCTGTAAAATAAATTCCATCCCAGTGGCCAGCCCTATGGTGCAGTGGTTAAGCACTATGATTTAGGGGATGGGTCCTATATGGCTGATTGGAGTTTGAATCCTGTCCCCGGCAGCCTGAAAAACATGCTAGGCACATGTGCATGCGTGCTCCAAACTCACTCTCTCTCTCTCGCCAGCACACGTGCCCTCTAGCACTTAAAGAAAAAGAAGAAGAAAAAGAAGAAGACATAATTCTATCCTAGATTATATTCAAATTAATTTTCTTTTATTTGAGATTCTTGGCATCTAAGGAAGTAATCCCAAGTGACCCTAGTGTTCAGAGATACAGTTGCCCAAAGTAGTTGCCTGAAAGAAGAGAATTATATGGAGACTTGACTGGTGACTGGACTTTGCAAGGATTCTATTAAAGGAAGATTAATTTTTGAACACCTACCAGGACCACAGAGTCAGTTTTTAAGTCAGGTTTTCTAACCCCCACCTGCTGCCATCATCACTGTGGCATATAGTCTCCAAATATAGTTGTGAACAGTTCCTCCCATCCCAACCTATGTATTCAGCTCCTCGCACCAAGAACTGGAGTGTGTCTCCCCTATCCCTGACTCTGAGTTAGCCTAGTGACATGCTTTGACCAAGTAAATTCAGCAGAAGTGAATCTTTTTTTAAAAAATCGTATTTGTGTTTTTTACATTAAATCACTGCACATCTTTATAGCATAGAAAATGAAAGTTTCTAGCATAAATACATTGTATATTAGTCACATCAAAGATATTACCATACACATTATCACCAACAGATAATTTTTTGTCTGTTAAATGTTTTGTCTTTTTTCTCCCTAATTCCCTCCCTCCAGTCCCCCATTGCCCACCCCCTCCCACACTGTCTCTAGTATCCACAGTTCCTCTCCAAGGTTTTGTACCTTCCAATCTTTCCGTTTCTGCCATAGAGTGCAGACATTCAGTATATCTTAACCTTTAAGATTACTAGTATCTGGGGCCAGCAGGTGGCACGGTGGTTGGGGTGTTGGGCTCCAACAAGGCTGATCATGGTTCGAGTCCTGGACCTGGTGGCTTGCTTTCTCCCTTTCCCTTTCTCTCTCTCTCTGGTCAAATTAATAATAATAATAAATTCTATTGTCAACAATAATAATAATAATTACACATAAAATAAAATAAAGAATTATTAGAAAAATTACTGGTATCTTGGACTTTCTTTTCAAAGCTAGCAACCAAATAAGTCTGAATTTCCTGAGATCATTATACTTGAGAAATCCCAAACTAGCCTTGTGGAGAGGACACATCCCTAGCCAGCCCCCAGTGTTCCAGCCATCCCAGTTTTAAGATGCTAAACACAGGAATGAAGAAGTCATCTTGAATGTTCCAACCTTAACAAAATCCATGTGAAGCAGATCTGCCCAGCTGAACTCAGCCCAGACAGCACAATCATGAGCTATAATAAGTCATCATTATTTTAAGCCAATAAATTTTGGGGTGGATTTTTTATGTAGCAGTAAATAACTGAAACAACCACCCTAGATGGGTTAGAACTTGACTAGTTAGCTTGATGGAGTTGAGAGGAAAGACAGGAGAGAAGAGAAGTAACATGCAAGGTGGAGAAGTAGGTCAAAAGCCAGCCTTGCACACTTTCCCTTTGCAAGATTACAATCTGAAGGATCAGCTGAGAAAATGAGAAGTTACAAGGTTAAATCAAGTGCAGTTTTGTTTCTTGCCTTAGAATGAGCATCCTAATTTCTGGATTGAGACTAAAATGCAAAATGAGCATAGGATTGCCTTTACCTCAGAGTGATCAGAAAATTCAGAGAACAACAGGCATTTTCATTCAGAGGCAGGGAGAGTAACCCCCACCTAATGAATAATGAAAGAACAGTGTAAAGACAATGAGATAATACTAAATGTGAAGTTTCATTATTTCCATAAAAATTGTGCTTGATCAAACTAAACTGATCACCCCTCACATAACTAGAAGCCCAACAGCCCCCTTCTGGGGATGAAGCTTACCTTTTCCTGAGTACAAGACATTACCCAGTTTCTGTGCAGCCCTGGACTCCTGATTATCATTCTGTTCTCTGCGGATGTTGCCTTTTCTGACAGTCCAACTTTAACCTCCCAAAAGAAAAGGTCTCCCTTTCCTCAATTTTCCCAGAGCATCACCCACCCAAGGTGTAGCAGCCTTTGGGGTCTCAGTCACCACAGCAAACAACTTAAAATGGGCTATTATAAATCTGCACTCTTGCAAGTCTTTCAGCCAGTGAGAAGTCTCTAGTGGTGGCAATTGCTACTTCTCATCTGGAAGGTTCCTCAACCTCTCCTATCTGGAATCTAGCTTCCAAATATGCACATTTCTATTCATTTCTAAAGCAGAAGAGTTCAATTCCTTTCACCTGCCTCAAGCTAACTTCAGCCTGTCTTCAATGGCCCCCAAACTCATCAAGGCACACTGCTATAGGTGTGACCGTGCATGTCCCCTTTGGCTGGTGGTAACGGCCAGATGTCATTTACTGTTGCCCAGTGGCCAGGCTCACATGTTTTTATTTAATATGAGAGGTCTGCAGAAGGTTCATGTATGAGCCAGGTAGTAGCTCAGCAGTAACACTATTGGATCCACATCAAAAGTGTCCTGGGTTTGCATCCCAGGACCTCTCTGTGCATGCTGTACATGTCTGTGTCCATGATCTAGACTGGCTGAGAAAGGGAGTGGACTGTGGTGTGGAAGACTGTTGAGGGTGCCTGTCTCTTTGTCTCTCTCATGGAAGAAATAAACGAACAAATTTAAAAAGCAAGTTCATAGAAAATGCATATTATGAAAAAATTATGCATGACTGTAAGATATTTTCTACACCACTAAACCCATATTTTAATTACATTTTTTCAGAAACATTTTGAAGTTCCCTTGTATTTACTCCACAATGTGGCTATTATAATAGCCCCTTAGTCTTATTGTATAGTTAAGGAAACTAGGTACAGTGAAGTTCAGTAAAGTGTTCAGGTCACACAGGTACCTGAGCCAGGACTCGAACCCAGAAGAATCTGCTACAGAAGTCACCAACTTAGCTATGATACTATCACTGCCTTTAAAATGATCACTTTCTCTTTAGAGAAGCCTCACTTCTCTCTGGGCATTGTTGAGAAACTTTATATACATTTATTCCTCCCCTGTTAGAATCAATACCACAAAGGGCATGGATTAATTTTCCCCATTTTCCTTTATTTAATATAAAAACACTGAAAGGCAGATGATAAAAGTTGTGATTTCTATGAGATGAGATTGGGAATTTGATATCTCAATCCTTCCTCAATCCTTACCCCTACTCAGGAGATACCTGGAGAAAATTATATGCTTTGGAGAAAGGCTGGTAACTAGTATCTGTTTTTGGTAAGCTGAAGCCTTCTATCCAAACTCCAGTGCTGAACCCTGGTGCACCACTGGGCTTCATGCTCCTGGATAGAGGCATAAAGGGTTTCCTTCCAAACTAGAATTGTATTCCTCAAAAGTCAAAAGGCACTCTGAGTCCCACCTTATATTCCAGAGAAAAGAACACTTCCATTTCCCTTGTGCTTCTTAACAAATATGAGGGGCCCTTGAAATGTTCATAGAAAATGCATATCATGAAAAAACTATGCATGGATTTAAAATATTTTCTTTGCATCAAAGTAAACTTGTACCTTAATTCCATTTATCACAAATTTCTTTTCTTTTTTTTTTTTGAGAGGTTTTCGCTATAGGGCGTGTGCACTTGCCAGACAGACAGAGAGAGACAGAGAGACAGAAAGTGAGAAATCACCCCCCGGGGGGATGGTCATGCCGCAATCCCTTCTCCTCCATTCTCCTCTTAGGATCTTGGGAACACACACACATGCGCCTGGCGTGAGTTTTAAGCCACCAGGTCCGGGATGCGAACTGCGGTCGACTACGTGGGAGTCCAGGGACATCGCCATTACGCTAACTGCTGGTTCCCACAAATTTCTTGAAGTGCCCTCATTTGTGCTAAGTGCCACTTTGCCTGCCAGGCAATGGAGTCCAGTAGATGCAGTGCCTGCTGCCAGTGGAGCTTACAACCTGGTGGAGAGACAGACATTAAACAGAGGTGTACACAGTAAATATTATTAATTGGAATATGTTCTCTAAAGAAAAGTACGATTCTCATTTAGATCAGAGATGGTGGTGGGAATAGGAAGTTCATGGGAGAGCCAGTCTGAGACCTTAGAGGCAGAAGGAGCCAGTCAGGAGAAGATTGGGATAAAGTGTGCCCCATGCAAAGAGAATTGTAAGGGGAAAACTGGAGTCAAGAGAAGGTTTGATGCTTTGCAGATACTGGAACCTGGTAGGAGAAATGAGGCAAGTGGTATATCAGGTAGTTGAAAATGGGGCAGGACCTTTGAGACTATGTGTAGTGTGAGAGTCATTCCTGTCTTTGATTACCCACTATCCTTTCCTATTCTAGTGGCCAAAGGACAGGAGCATCACACAAGCTATGCCAATCAGAGCGTGTGTCTTGAGGATTCAAATCTTAATCAAATGGACCTAAGAAAAGAAAACCATCAGGGTGAGTTGTTCTAATGTCTTCTCATAGAGACTGTTTCTATAAGTTTCGAAAGTTCCTCGAATCACAACATTTCTGGCCCTTCCCAAGTTTTGCTTCTTGAGCCTGTCCTTCAATTATTCAAAGCCTCTTTGGTGGAAGCTAGCCAGGGTTGATTTCTGTGGCTTGTGACTGAAAGAAGAGGTTGAACAGGATATAATCCCAAATCAGCAATAATCAGAATAGATTAGGAAGCCAGATTCACTTTATTTAAAAAATTACTCTGGCTTCCCTACTTCCTCTTCTGTACTTTATCTCTTTTTCCATAACCCACTATGGATGTATTCTATAGTTCAGATGAGAGGTGTTGTGCTTGGCCTAGAGTTAAGGTAGAGTAATCACAGAACATAAGGCACAGGGATAAGCCTGCTCATCCCTAATGCCTGCTGTAGGCAGAAGAGAGAAATTGGTGGCCTTTTTCTTCTCCCCTACCATCCTCCCAGCAGAGTTGGTCTTGATCTACCCCATACCCTGAATGGAATAAGAATCAGGAGACCTTTTAATATGTGACTCTACCTACTGGAAAGTATGATCCATTTAGAATATTACAATTTGTCCAAACAGATCAGTACCCATCCTTCTAGGTTGAATGAAAGGCTTAATTTTGATTCATCTTGCAAGAGGAATGAAGGATAGAAATGAGACAAAGGACTTTCTTATCTTTTAAATCCAGCAGAAGATTTCTAGAGAGTTGTATCAATTGGCCAGCCCTCAGTTCATCTTAAACTCTTATTTTTCTGTGCCTCCTGGAGGGCAAATTTCTCCTATGATTCTAGGTTTCTCTAGGCCAGCTGGTCAGGTTTCCGAGACTCCCAGGGAAAGGATACAATAAGTACTCATTACTAAAGCAATCTGTGGCTAAGGGTATGGAGGAATTTGTGATGGAACAAGAATTTGCCTCTTCAGCAACATAATCTTGTGGGGGCTGAATCCTCTGAGCTGAGGTATGAGCTGTGGGCTTCATAGGTAACCTGGAACATAGTTCTTTTTACTTTTTGTTTTCTGGTTTTCTCTTTTTTCCCCCCATAGGGCAAGTGTGCTCTCCAGGGAGACAGAGAGAGAGAGAAAGAGAGAGAGACAGTGAGAGGAAAAGTAAGAAATCACCCCCTCGGGGGGGGGGGAGAGACCCAGGCTACAATCCTTTCTTCTTCCCTCATGCTACAATCCCTTCTCCTTCACTCTCTTCCTGGGATTTTGAGGACACATGCACACACACCCAGCATGATTTTCAAGACACCAGGTTTGGGACTCAAACCATAGTCAGTCACCTGCTGGCCTAAACCTGGAAAAGAATTCTAAATGGCTTGGGGCCATAGCCATGCACAGAGGAACTCACCTCGTTCGTGTTGAAGTTCCAGAACAGAAATTGTATGGACACAGAAAGGATGTGAGTGGTTTGTTTGCCCACCAGGATCTCTCTATTGAGGATGCCCTGAATTCCTTGCTTAGCCTTCTATGGTTGCCCTCAGCACACATCTGGGTCCTGATCCAATTTCCTATGGACAGAGCAGACAGAATACCCTATCTTGATAAGGTCAATAGAGATGGGAAATGATGGGTGAGGCTGCTTTTCTCCTTATGGGTCTGAAGGACTCATGAGTTCTCAGAGCCTACACTTCACTCAATGTCTCTCTGCCTCTTTTAGGAGAGGACCAGTGCTAAGGTCCTATCCCTGCACTGTATTTCCTGGTTATTTAGTGACTCAAATTGTCTATTCCCATGCATTGTAATATTAGTCTTAGGACTCTAAAAGACATCTAGATTAGATGTCCCATTTATAGATATGTAACCTAGGTAGAGAGCTTAGAATTGCACAGCATGAGTTGAGATTCTGAGGTCACCTTATATGTTGAATAAATAATTCTTTAAACATTTTATCAAAGTTAGTGTTATGGTGAAGTCCCAGAGGAGAAAAATGTAATGATCAAGGTCAATTTAAGAACTTTATGCATGTAGAATCATACAATATGGATTATTTTGTGTATGACTCATTTAGCTCTTAGCAATGCTTTTGAGATTGACAATACATTCCTTTTTGTTGCTGAGTAATATTCCATTGTATGGATGTTCTGTAATTTGTTCAACTATTCACCTGTTAATGTACATATGGGTTGCCTCCAGCTTTTGGCTATTTTGAACTATTAACATTCATGTACAAATCCTTGGGTGGGCATGTATTTTTATTTATTTTGGGTAAATATCTAGGATTAGGATTGTTGACTCAGGGAGTTTAGGTTTTAATAACAGATCTGATCTAATTTGTTGTTACCTTAAGCAAATTATATCCCCTCTCTGAGCTTCAGAGTCCTCATTTGTAAAATATAAGGGTTAGATTAGATGGGTCCTTTAAAAACTATTATTCTGAGACCAGATGGTGCTGCTATGGGAACACAGCTGACCCACACGGGAAGGTCTCAGGTTTGCATCCTAGACCTTCTTATACATGCTAAGTGAATGTGTACATTTGTCTGTGATCCAGGCTGCCTGAGGCTGGGAGTTGATGATGGCATGAAGACCCTTTTGAGGGTTCTATCTCTCTCTCTCTCTCTGCTTCTATTTCTCATGGAAGAAATAAATAAATACACTTAAAAAATAAAACTGTGATCGAGGGCCAGCAGGTGGTATGGTAGTTAATCCACTGGCCTCCCACATGTTTAACCAGGGTTTGAGTCCCAGACCTGGCAACTTGAAAATCATGCTGGGTGCACATGTGTGTGCCTAATATCCCAGGAGGAGGAAGGAGAAGGAATTGTGGCATGGCTATGCCCCCTGGGAGTTAATTTCTCACTTTCTCTTTCACTGTCTCTCTCTGTCTCTCTTTGGTGAGTGCACAGACCCTATGGCAAAAACAAAAATAAAACTCTGCTCCTTAAATCTCTATGTTGGTTGGTGGAGAGAAGGGGGATGAATGGTGAAGGTCTAAGTCCCCATTCCTACTTCACCCAGGCAGCCAGACTGATGTCTAAATATTGTTTTTTCCCATTGGAGTTAATTTGAACAAAATGATCTGTGACTAGAAATGTTTCCTTCAACTTCGTAAAAATTTTGAAGCTTTCGAGAGAATTTTCCTTATTCCGAACTTTTGTGAGAAATGTTCTGAGAATAATATCTAAGATCACAGAGAACATGCTTGGGAGTCTATCACCTCTCCCTCTCTTTCTTTTTCCAGAGGGAATGCTTGCTTTTTTTTTTTTTTTTTTTTTTCTTTTTTCTCTCTTTTATACATGGCAGGTGAAACTAAGCTGTAACTGAACTTAAATACACCTTCAAAAGGACAAATCAGACTTCTGGTCCTGACAAGATGGTATACACACATTTCTCTTTACTCCTTCTAGTTAAGTACAACTATAAACTCAGGAAATAACAAGAACAGCCACCAAAGAAGAAGTCTGAAAGGTGATAAGAAGAAGGTGAAGTGGTTTGGGATCCCAGAGTTGGAAGAATGCCACAGTTACAGGGCATCTTACATCCCCACCAACCTATCCCAATAGAAAGAGACCAGGCCTGGGGCTTCCAGATCCCCAACCTAGCATAGACAGCAGTCAAGATAGGCTCATTCTACCCCTGGATCAAGTAAAAGTATCTCTGACACTGCCAGGCAAACCTGGCACCACAACTGAAGGAGATCAATGAAAACTCTACAGTCAGCAGTCAGTGGAAGTTGTTTTGCTTCCCTGCCCAGCCTTAGACTTCTCTCTTCTCCCAAGAAATACCTATGCACAAGAACAAGTGGCTTAGCAGGCCAGGAAGCCACTTTGTCCCTCTGATCTTGAGACTCCCCTTACTCATCCAGAGATACCTGGCTGCCTGGCTTGCAGAAACACCTTATGCCCCCTTAAGCAACACAAATGAAAAATAGAAAATCTTAGCAGAGATACAGAATAGACATTTTATAGAAGAAGATATACAGATGGTGAATAAGAATATGAAAAGATGTTCATATCATTAGCTATCAGGGAAATGCAGATCAAAACCACAATGAGAGAACATTACATACTTATCAGAATGGCTAAAGTAAAAAAAATAGTGATGACACCAAATGCTGGTGAAGATGCAAAGAAAATGGATCATTCATACCTTGTTGGTGAGAATGGAAAATGATACAACCACTTTGGAGAACAGTTTGGCAGTGTCTTTAAAAAATGAGATAAGCTACTAACATATGACCTAATAATTTTCTTTTGGGCATTTATCTCAAAGAAATGAAAATTTATGTTTATACAAAAACTTGTACTTTAGTGTTCATAGTAACTTTATTTTTAATAGCCCCAAACTGAAAATAACCCAGATATCCTTCAACTAGTGAATGGGTAAACAAATGGTACATCCATACCAAGGAATACTACTCAGCAATGAAAATACATGAACTGTCAATACTTGTAACAACTTGGGTCAATCTCCAGAAAATTGTGTTGACTTAAAAAAGACAATTCTGAAAGATTATACATTATGCAATTCCATGTATGTAACATTATTGAAATGACAAAATTTTAGAAATGGATGACAGAGTAGTGGTTGGCAGGGGTTAAGAACTGGGGTGGCTGGCTCAGTCACTGTGGCACATACTGCTAAGACATTGCTACTCAGAGACTGAGTCCACATGAAAGGCCTAGACTATTCCCAACCTAACCTAAGCAGGCTGAGCATGGTCGAATGTGCCTATATTCCAAGCTAACTGGGAGACTGGGGCAGGAGAATTGTGACATGGAAAGATACTGTCAAACCAATTTCTCTCTCTCTCATAAAGACAAAAACAAAAACAAAAACAAAAAAAAATGGGATGTGAAGAGGTAGAGGTGAGGGGAAGGGTTAGGAAGTGAGCATAGTTATGAGAGAGCAACAGGAGGGGTCCTTGTAGTGATGGAACTATTCTGAATCTTGTGGTGGATGAACAAATCTACACATGGAATAAAACTGTATTTAAACTAAACAGTACCAGATCTGTGGCAGAGTAGAAATGCATGGCTCAAGAAGAAGCTGGATCCCACATAGTGACCACAGTTTGAATTCCTGGTTTGGTCAGCCTGAGACACGCTGGGCAGTCATGCCAGTGATCAAAATCCAACAACCTGGAGAACTGGAGAAAGGAGATCAGAGTGTGAGCAGACACTGGAAGGTGCTCATCTCTTTCTCTCTCTCATCTGCTTTATCATGAATAAAAAGACATAAAAACTATACTGCACACACACACACACACACACACACACACACACACACACAGAGGAGTAAAACAGGAGATATGAATAAAACAGAAGAATTTTATCAATGGTACCACCCTGGTTGTGACTTTGTGCTATAGTTTAGCAAGATGATACTACTGGAAGAGACTTGGTAAAGGGCACATAAGACTTCTCTGCATTTTTTCTTAAAACTGCATGTAAATATGTTAAGGGGTCATTATGGCCCTCAGTTCTTGTTGTCACTCAACAAAGAATTGAAGATGGACACCAGCCAATCATATAGAAACTTTATTTGACTAAGCAAAGTACAAAAGTACTGAAGTCGGAACAGCCAGCCCTGGGGTTATCTGGATGGACTTAGTTTTTCATGGTTCTGTTTCGTTGGTTTGTTTTCTCTGCTGGTCTCTCCTCTGAGTGACTCCTCTCCTTTTCCCATAGGGTTGTGATTGATTGACAGCCAGGGTACTACAATAACCTATACACTTCTGCTTATGCATTGTCTAAGAATGTATCATGAAAGCCCACCAAAAAGGTGGCAGGGCTTGACCCTGAAACAAAGCAAAGAGAGGTTTGACCTTGACACACCATAGAGACTTTGCAGGATCAGGTGGATGGGAGAGGAGCCTGATCCTCTTTTTATCAGGGGTTGTTGATTATAAGCCAGACCTGTTCAGGTGGGACTTTTCTGTAGGGGTGGCAAATCTGTCTCACCCTGCTCATGTCTAACTGCTTTCTAACAAATCTACAATTGAATAAAAAAAGAAGGGCATTTCTGAAAGAAGGAAGTAGATGATGTATACATTCTGCAGACCTAGAAAGGACAGGTGTGTAAGCAGTTTGGAGCCTCTCTTCACTCCTAGAAAAGACCGTGACTGAAGATTTCCTTAACAGAACGTGAGATGCAGGCAGACATGCTTTCCTACCCCTGAAGAGAGTTCTTAAGTACTGAATGCTCTTTATTTAAATTTGAAAAATGAGGTAGCCTGCTTTTGTTTGGGCCTGCCACTAAATGAGAGTGTAATTAGTGAAGTATTTTCAGGAACACCAGGGCTCTTACTTGTTAGTCATACTACCAGATCCAGGATATTTTAATTGTCCTTTTATAACAAGTGCCTTGACAGACACTATTGTCTTCACTCTATGTGTGAAAAAAAAAATCCACAACCTTAAACACCACAGCTTAAAAGAAAAGCTTTTCTGAGAAAGGATGTTTTGAATATAACTTCACATCATTGATGGGATTTAATTATATATATGAGCACTTAAGCTTAGCACCTTGTAGTCAATTTTTACAGTTGTTATTTTAGGTTTCTGCAAGATACTTACTCTGTGCACTGAATGTAACTTACTTTCATAAACACTGAGTCTGTGGGGACATTCCTTTTCTGAGTGAAGGATGGCTGCAGGAGATAGACAAATAGTTTTATAGAGTTGTTGAAAACTGCTGAGAAGTGGGGACAAGTCAACTATGCAGAGAGTCTCTACTGGACAGTGCAGTGCTTGACCTAGATTCCTTTTCAGGGCCTACTGCTGGGAATATTGATTGCTCATAGCCCACGACTGACTGAAAACCACCCCTGCCACCTCAGTTTGGGACAACTTGAGGGACTATGTCAGCTCCAGAGAACCCCAGCAGGATTGACTGAGATCTATGCTGCAAACACCTTGAAGGATAGTGTTTTGCCTTCCTTATCCATAGCCTAATGGTTAAGGAAGCTGGATTCCACATGGCTGTCCATAGTTGGTATCCTGGCTCTTGTGGCTTGAAAAATACACTGGAGCGTGTGCATGCATGTCCAAAATCCTGACAGGATGGATAAATGGAAGAGAAGGGATTGCAGCATGATCACAACCCTTTCTCTTTCTCTTTCTCTTTCTCTTTCTCTTTCTCTTTCTCTTTCTCTTTCTCTTTCTCTTTCTCTTTCTCTTTCTCTTTCTCTTTCTCTTTCTCTTTCTCTTTCTCTTTCTCTTTCTCTTTCTCTTTCTCTTTCTCTTTCTCTTTCTCTTTCTCTTTCTCTTTCTCTTTCTCCTTCTCTCTCTCTCTCTCTCTCTCTCTCCCTCTCCCTCTCCCTCTCCCTCTCCCTCTTTCTCTTTCTCTCTTTCTCTCTTTCTCTTTCTCAGCTATTTCTCTTTCTCTCTCTGACTCTCCAACAATTAATAGAAGAAGATCATGGAAAGTGATCATATTATGAAAAAAACTGCATGAATTTCAATTTCTTTTACCAAAATAAGTTCCATTTTTCTACAAACTTTTTAAAGACATTTTTGTATCTACCAAGATGCCTCCCCAGTAAACTTATATGCAACTCTTTGTCTCAGAATCAGCATCCAATGGACCCAACCTACAACAGTATATTTGATTAGATTCCTTGAAAATACAGCGTGTAAGGAGGAAGACCTGGTTGTAGGTAGTTTATTAAGGAGCTAATTCTTGGTATTAAGAGTGAAGGAGCAGGAGGTGTGAACCAGGAGAGGAAATAGATCAGTAAGAAATGCATCATAGGCTCATGCATGGTGGTACACACTGCTAAAATGCTGTGCTCCACAGCCTGGGGTCACATGAGAGGCCCAGATTTAATTCCTTCTGGTTCAACCTAAAGATCAGGTATGGTGGCACTTGCTGTAATCCCAGTGACTCAGGAGGTTAAAGCAGGAAGATTGTGAGCTGAAGTCTGACATGGACAATATAGTAAGACCCTGTCTAAGAAAAGAAAGAGGCAGGCACAGAGGCACATGCCTACAGCTGGAAGGCTGAACCAGGAGGATGTGACATGGTGAGACCCTGCCTTAAAAACAAACAAACAAACAAAAACAAATAAAACCACATTGTCAAGTTGATTACTGTCATGGGCACCCGGGCTCGATTCCACTGGGGATGTCTGAGGAATGTGTAGAGTGTGACTCAGATTTGTATCGCAAGAATAGGGTGCGGGGGCATTTATCCATGTACTACTGCCCCGAATTGCTTAAAGATTCTCTACAGAGACACTAATGCTTCCAGATTTCTGGTTGTTCTGTGTATAAACTGCAGTTCCTCAGGGGTTCTGAGAGTACCCTAATGCAGAACATCTGGAAGATCCAGAAGGCATTTGAGATGGAATGCTGCTCAGCTTACAAAGACACCACCACAGCCAAAATCAGAGGTGGCAGCAGGGGCACCAATAGTTTTTTTTTCTTGTGGTAAAGAGTTCCAGTCTTTTTACTTTACAGGAGTCAAAGGAGCTCATATACAACGCAGGTGGAACTTCCAGTGTGAACTATATCTTTTCACACTGATTCCAAGTGGGGACACTAAACTGGCTATGAAAGAAAGGATGCAGAAAAGTTAAAAGGAAATCAGTTAAAAGGTCTTTGATTTACTCGCTCACTGAGCTGGCTTGAGCAGTTGTTCTATTGGTTTGTCTTCTCTCTGCATAAAGCTAGCTAGCCATGCAACAATTAGATACTGAAATGAAGTCTGAGGATATCCAAATGGTGTTAAATATGTTCATTTCTAGGAGCAGATAAGACTGATTCAGACAAAAAATACACAGGACAAAAAAAAAGCTAATGAGAAAACACCAATGGTTAATCTATATTCACTGCAACTCCTTTGCTAGCAATGCTCAGAGCCTGCTACCCAAATCAGCAGTAATGGCATCATCTGTGAACTTGGTAGAAATACACATTCTTGGGCCCCACCCCAGACCTGTGGATTCTACAACTCTGAGGGCTGGATCTGGCACTCTGCTTTTTGTTTGCTATAGGACACATATACGAGCTGGAGACAGAGAGAGAGGAGAGAGAGACAAACAGGTAAAGTGAGAAAGTTCTCCCTACGAAGGTGGCCATGCTACCATCCTGTCTCCTCTTGGGATTTTGAGTACACATACACAGGGGTCTGGCATGATTCTCAAGCTGCCGGGTCCGGACTTGAACTGTACAATCAGCCATGTAGGATCTAACCACCTTAACCTCCACACCACCTGCTGGCCCATGCACTCTGCATTTACAAGCCCTCCAGGGGTTTCTGATGTGAGCAAAGGCTGTGAACCACCTGCTTAATTTTAGACCTTTGATTTGTCCTTATGATTTTAACAATCAATTATAAATCTAATTCACAATTTTTTCTCCAGGCAGGCTTTTTGGTTTTGTCATTTTTGTTTATTTGTTTTAAACATAGCACTTTACCATGTCATGATCCCTTGGCCTCAACTACCCAGTTGGGACTACAGGCCCATGCTACACCTGGCTCTTTTTTAGACAGGATCTTGCTATCTTGCCTAGGCTAGCCTTGAACTTGTGATTATCCTGCCTCAGCCTGCTAAATCATTATGATTAAGAGTGTGTTGGAGGACCAGCAGTTAGTGTAATGACTATGTCGCTGGACTCCCATGTAGTTGACCACAGTTTGAGTCCCGGACCTGGTGGCTTAAAACTCACGCTGGGTGTGTGTGTGTGTGTGTGCCCAAGATCTTGAGAGGAGAATGGAGGAGAAGGGGTTGCGACATGGTCATCACCCCAGAGGGTGTTTTCTCGCTTTCTGTCTCTCTCTTTCTGGTGCGTGTACGTGCCCTATAGCAAAAACAAACAAACAAACAAACAAAAAAAACTCCAAAAAAAAGAGTGTGTTGAGACTAGCAGATGGTGTAATGGTTACATCACTGGACTTCCACATGGCTGACCACGGTTTGAGTAACAGACCCGGTGGCGTGAAACTTATGTACATGTGCCTGTATACCCAAAATCCCAAGAGGAGACTAGATGTACGTGCCCTATAGCAAAAACAAACAAACAAACAAACAAAAAAAACTCCAAAAAAAAGAGTGTGTTGAGACTAGCAGATGGTGTAATGGTTACATCACTGGACTTCCACATGGCTGACCACGGTTTGAGTAACAGACCCGGTGGCGTGAAACTTATGTACATGTGCCTGTATACCCAAAATCCCAAGAGGAGACTAGAGGAGAAGGGATTGTGGTGTGGTCATTCCCACTGGGGGGTGATTTCTCGCTTTCTCTCTCTCTGTCTCTCTGGCGAGTGCACACACCCTATAGCAAAAATCTTTCAAAAAAAAAAAAAAAGTGTGTGCTACTGTGCTCAGCATTTAGGTTCAACCATGAATCAAATTCAAGCTCCTCATGTTGGTCCCAGCCTGCAGAGCACAGTGTCTTAGCTGAATATGCCACTGTGTAGGACTGGATTTGAAACAACATGGCATAAAAAGTTATTCAGTAAGTATTTCTTTTGTTAGTCCCCGTGTTGAGTGCATGTAATATGAAAAAAAGTAAATATTTAAAGAAACATCTGTAAGATAATTTTTAGTCTTTTATATCTCTGTACTCTGCCATAATCTATTTCTCTCCAAACCCAACAAATGCTAACTAATCATTTACAATGTGCTAAGCATTTTTATAGATGCTGAGACTATAATGCAGTGAATGGAACAGATACAAATTCTTGTCCTCATGGAGCTTGAATTCTGGTGTGTGTGTGTGTGTGTGTGTGTGTGTGTGTGTGTAAATGGGGTAGGGGAGAGAGAGGAATGGGGGTGAGGGGATGAAAACATAGTCATTAAACACTAACAAATTACGTACCATATTAGAGAGTGGGAAGTGCTATGGAAAAAAGTAAAGCAGAAGATGTGGATTGGAAGCATAGGAGATAGTGGTGGATGGGTTGCCCACTTCCAGGTGGAAGAGCTGGAAAATCAAACAGGGGCCCCAACATGGGAGCATACCTCTAGCATTCAACATCGGCTGAACCTAGGCACAGAGAAAATGCTAGATGACCTTACTGGCAACTATCAGCAATTGAACAGCAAATCCCCTGTCTCATTTTAAAGTAGAAACATTTGAATCCTAAGTCTATTTTATGTATGATATGTATTTAGATGCCTACCACTATCTCTTTAAACACAGATGTAAATATTTATGTATGAATAAACTGGTGTCCATTTTATTTATTTATAATTTATAAGTCTATCTCTACCTATTTGTACAGGTGTATATTTGTGAAATTGAGTTATAAAACAAATACAAATCAAACTGTGCCACTGTGTTAAGGAGACAAGGAATTCTGAGTGGAAGGTGGGACTAGGTCAGCTAATAAACCCTTGGTTTTAGGAAACATCAGAGCCTTCTGAAGTAAGGTTCAGTGATGTAAGTGCAAGCTGAGCCCAACAGGAGGGATTGCAGCTGGCAGGCAAGGCTGGCCTGTGGCCTTATCTCAATATTTCCTTCCCTTTGTGGCATTAGCTGAGTGGGGCTTCTTTAGACTCGCTTTAGTCTCACTTCAGGTTAGAAGAATTCCCTGTCATGAATACCCCCTTGGAAAAATTGTAACGGGATGTCTTAATGGCACCCCTTTCCTTTTGGTCATGGAGGAAAATTAGTGAGGATCTCAGGGTTGATGACTTCACCTTACCCAATAAATCAGGCAGTTCCTTATATCAAGGCAAATGACAGTTAGGGCAGGACAGCTGGGCTGGTAATAACTACAGGAGAGTGTCAATTGATTATGCGAGAAGCCTGCTGGATGTGCAGCTTTAGATTTCTCTGCATCAGCACTGAACGTTTTTATTCAGGTGAAATAAAAACCACCTCTGCTTAGAAGTAGCAGTCCTCAGCATACTCTCTTCTAGCCGGTTTGCCAAAGATGACGATTTATTCAGTGTATTGGCAACTTTTCCAATCAGCACCAGGGTGTTAGTGGAAGGCTGTATTGGGTTTCTACACAGTGGGGCAGGGTTATTCTCTCCATATGTGTCCAGATGCCCCTTAGGACTGTGATAATCCCCATGAACAGTGCAGCAGGAAACCTGTGCACGTGAATTACTGCGGGGTCTACAACTACTGAATGCTCTGAATGTTGGTTCAATATAATCAATGACAAGCAATTCGGCACTGAATCACACACCTTATCCTTGGCCGGGAGAATTCCCCTTTTGAGGGATGCTTAAGAAAGCACTGTGGGGGGGACCAACGGTTAGCATAATGGCTATGTTGCTGGACTCCCATGTAGTTGACCATGGTTCGCGTCCTGGACCCGGTGGCTTAAAACTCATGCCAGGCACACGTGTGTGCATGGCCAAGATCCCAAGAGGAGAATGGAGGAGAAGGGATTGTGGCGTGGCCATCCACCCTGGGGGGTGATTTCTTGCTTTCTGTCTCTCTGTCTCTCTGTCTGTCTGGCGAGTGCACGCACCCTATAGCAAAAAACTCTTTAAAAAAAAGAAAAAAGAAAAAGAAAGCACTGTGGGGATGTTTCAGAGGAGATTTGACTGAGACTGGACTCCCATGTAGTTGACCATGGTTCGCGTCCTGGACCCGGTGGCTTAAAACTCATGCCAGGCACACGTGTGTGCATGGCCAAGATCCCAAGAGGAGAATGGAGGAGAAGGGATTGTGGCGTGGCCATCCACCCTGGGGGGTGATTTCTTGCTTTCTGTCTCTCTGTCTCTCTGTCTGTCTGGCGAGTGCACGCACCCTATAGCAAAAAACTCTTTAAAAAAAAGAAAAAAGAAAAAGAAAGCACTGTGGGGATGTTTCAGAGGAGATTTGACTGAGAATAATGGAAAGATTAGACCAGCCTTTCTTCACTTTTTTACAAAAACTTGTATTTATTTTTTTAATCCAAATATTTAGGGAAGCTGTTGTTGCCTATTCTTTTGGCATCCATTGATTGAGGAAATATATAATAGATGAGATTATTTGAAAACATCACTTAATTCACTTATTTATGTTTTTAATTTTACTCAGCACAATAGTATCTACAAATAATTTGAAAAAAAATGAATAGCCCATATGTGGTTATACATTTTATTTAACTGGGCTACAGAAGAAATCAGAGTTCTCACTCCCAACTTGCCCCAATGAAGTCCACAGCCCAGAAGTCGAAAATTTAGGAAAAGATGGCTTTTCAGAGTGAACTCTTTTTGTACCTAATAGCCCTCTACTTACACACAGTTTGTTAAATGCCTACACTCGCATTCTAGAGGTGGAGGGTATAAGGTAGCAAAAATATCCTCTCCATGGCGACTAAAGCTTCCTCATCTGTGACAAAAGGGAAAAAGAAGGACTCATTCATCTGAGGTCACTGTACACGTTTTTAAGCCTGGTGTTACAGTGCCATGTCCACATTGCTTTCCCATGAGGTCACCAGACTTTGCTCTGCATGGCTCCTGCTGTTTTCTCTTTTCTAAGGGGATTTATTGAAGTCTTAAGGTCACCTTGTTCCAGTGTCATCATTTATAATCTCTCCTGTGAGGGTTTTATCTTTCCTGTGTCACGCATACATGGGGGAAGAATAGGGGTATCTCTCTGCCTCTATCTCTCCATCTCTCTCACTCATAGAGCAAATAGATAAATAAACTTTAAAGAAAAAGAAAAAGGAAAAGAATAATGGGCCCAGTGTGGATTTATTCTGAAAGGACTACCTAATTGAAATAAAAGCCCCAATGACCTTGTAGCTCATGCTGGCAAGACTTTATTTTATGTTATTTTTAAAATTAATCTTTTGTAAACTTGAATTTCAAAACAAGAAATTTGCTGTTCTCCAAATGTTAGTAAAATGGCCTTGGAGGGACTCCAACCACTTCTCTCTTCCAGGTGATGGGTGTGTGTGTTTTATCTATCCTGTCATGTGCAGGACTCACTGAGACCTTTTTAAAGTTAATTAAAAAAACCTTCCATGGACTGCCAAATCTAGGCAGGAGTGTTCCTCTGTAACCCTTTGTACAAGATTAAAAACCTCTGACAGTCAGGGATGTTGCCAAATTTCAAATGAAGTGTTCAGAGTAAATTCAATAAGTGGTACAATTCAGTCAGCTTCAGACTGACTCGTGTTTCTGGTTCAGCAAGAGCCGGGAGATTGATGGGGACTGAACTGCTTCTTTTAAAGACCTCCTTACCATCCTACTGTTTTTCACAGCACCTCTCCTCCCTCCCCCACCAAACACCTGCAATGTTTCCAGCACAGGAGAGTGTTGCCCAAAGTCTCATGGGTGTGCCTTTGACAAGGGTGTTTCCTATTATGTGCACATTGGGAAATCCTGCATACCATATTCTCTGCTTGCACAATATGCAGTTACATAAAATATTTGAGTTTTTCTCCCAAAACCTGCCTCATTTTGTCTACCAGTGTTTTGCAAACATGTCTGACTATATGTGGGGTCTACAAAAAGTTCATAGAAAATGAATTATTAAAAAAAAAAACGGGACCAGTAGGTGGCGTGGTGATTAAGGCACTGGACTCCCACATGGTCAACGATGGTTTGAGTCCCAGACTGGCAACTTGAAAATTACAGTGGACACATGCCCAAAATCCCAAGAGGATACTAGAGGAGAAGGGATTGCAGTGTGGTCATCCCCTCTGGGAGGTGACTTCTTATTTTACCTCTCTCTGTCTCTCTCGGGCAAGTGCATACATCCTATGGCAAAAACTTAAAACAAACAAAAACAAAATAAAACAAACAAAAAGTATGTATGGATTTCTATTTCTTTCTTTCTTTTTCTTTCTTCTTTCTCTCTCTCTCTTTCTTCTTTCTTTTTCTTTCTTCTTTCTTTCTTTCTCCTTTCTTTTCCGTTCTCTTTCTTTCTCTCTCTCTCTCTCTTTCCACCAAAACTTGTACTTTAATTTCATTTTCAGATTTTTTTTTTTGCCATAGGATGTGTGTAACCTGGAAACAGAGAAGAAGAGAAAATGAGAAATCACCCTTCGGGGGGATGGCCACACCACAATCCCTTCTCCTCCGTCCTCTTCTTGAGACTTTGGGCATGCATGCACACATGGCCAATGTGATATTCCAGCCATCAGATCTGGGACTTGAACCATGGTTGATCATGTGAGATCTAGCGCCTTAACCACCACAGCTCTACTGGCCCTCACATGAACTTTTTGAAGTCTCTACATAAATATTTGTCTCTAATAACCCTTTACAGCTTTCCAAAGAACTTGTAATATCTCACAAAGGACTGCATTGAAGGCTTCATGAAAATGAGCCCTATAATATGTAAGTCATGATTTTCTTTTCTTTTTTTTTTTTTCTTTTTGGAGAGGTTTTTGCTATAGGGCACGTGCGCTTACCAGACAGACAGAGAGAGACAGAGAGACAGAAAGCGAGAAATCACCCCCCAGGGGGGATGGTCACTGCGCAATCCCTTCTCCTCCATTCTCCTCTTGGGATGTTGGGCACGCACACACATGCGCCCAGCATGAGTTTTAAGCCACCAGGTCCGGGACGCAAACCGCGGTCGACTACATGGGAGTCCAGCAACATAGCCATTACGCTAACTGCTGGTTCCCAAGTCATGGTTTTCTGTGATAAGCACCATGGATATATTCCAAGCAGACATACCAGGAGATAGTGTGCTGAGTAGGGATGTCAGGTAAGCAGAACTTCTGTGTTGCTCCTGTGTCTTTCAGGAAACCTGGTCTGGTTGGTGATAATGGAATATTCTGTCCCTTCCAAGAGAGATTCTGACAGGTCATAAGGCCAAACTCTTGGCTCACAAATATATCATCATAAAATGCTACCTTGCACTGTCTTTAGCAAACTAAAGATCACCATGACTTGTCATCTGGCAATGATTTCTTTCTACATCACTATTGCTACTTTGCCCTTTTGCTCACTGGGTATGTATATAGTACTTAGTGGGCATCACTTATGTGCGTTGCAACTACATAATGAAGACCAGTCTGTGGGCACACATGCTTCGATCCTTAGGATCCTTAGGAGGTGTGAGCGGAACCTAGCACAACAGGGCTGGCCAACATATACTCCTGGTCTAATGTTCTGGGGAGAACGTGTTCTGCTGTCATAGGTTCTGAAGCCCCCTAACTCTCTGGGTCAGTAGCTTAGAGAACAAAAAACAAGTGGCACACTGTTAGGGGGATTTGACTGTGATGGAATTAATCAAAGAGCTTATGGAAGGTTAAGGGTCAGGTTAAGACAAGCAAGAAGGGATGGGGACACAACCAGAGAATAGCAGTAACAGGAAGCTGCCACTACCCTAGAATCTCTCAGTGAAAAGCCAATTTACCCTTTTACATGAAAATAAATAAAATGATAGTGTTTCAAAAGACACATTTGAAAGTCATACTCAAGTCAAATACAATTCTGAATTTCTCAAAAAGAACCACATGCAAGGGCAAATTTTGCAATTAAGCCCCTGTTTTATTGTAGGTCAAGGAAATAATAAGTATAAATAAAAAAGTATAGGCCTACATATGTTGCTTTGGAGAACAGGGAGAATCTTGTGGAACTTTAACTATGACCTAATTTTTCTTTTTTCTTTTTCTTTTTTAAAACAATGTTTTATTGGAATAGGACTCACGTACTCATGGAACAGAGGTAGAGAGAGACAGAGAAAGGGAAAGTGAGAACTCACTCCCTGGGGGGATGGCCACACTGTAATCCCTTCTCTTCCATTCTTCTCTCAGGATTTTGGGCACATGCTCACACATGCCCAGTGTAATTTTCAAGCCTCTGGCTCTGTGATTCCAACTACAGTCTGCCACATGGGACTCCAATGCCTCAACCACCATGCCACCCGCTGGCTCCTGTGTGCTACTTTTTATCCTCCTCACAACTCTATTTTCAAACTGGGCAATAGGAGCAACAAAAGCAAATCTGAAGAGAGAAATGTATTTCACAAGAATAGCCTCAGAGGTTTATTTACGAATCTGAATCTTCATATACTGGGGCTCTCCATTTAATTCTAAGACTAAACAAAAGCAGTGTATTACTTATACTTAAAAGTGTAGAAGTTTTGACAATTATTTACAGTCATGTGCAGCATCACATCATTTTTCTAAAGAATACACTGCATATATGAAGATGGTCCCATAAGATAATAGGCTATACCATATAGCCTATGTGTGTGGTAGGCCGTACCATCTAGGTTTGCGTAAGTGCACTCTTTGAAGTTTGCACAAAATTAAAATAGCCTAACAGTGCATTTCTCAGGATGTATCCTGATATATGAATACACTTACAAATGTAAACAAAACGAAACAAAAAACAAAAAATAAAAAACAAAACTAAGGGTATTCCTTGTATTCTGATACCTTTCATGAGTAGGAAAGACATTACACATAGTTCAGCCAAAGAATTCCATAGCCCATGTGATCAGAATTCCACATGGGTACAGCTGCATGAATTTTTAAAATTAAATAACAGTGAAGCATAGATTGTTGGCTTTATAAAAATGTAGATTTTTATATAAATACCAAAGCAGTCTGAAAGTAGTTTAATCAACTTGATTCATATAAATGCACACATTTCTAGGTCAAGTGCTGGTCATTAATCAGTTTTTGAGAAAGTTGATGTGAATCTTGACATTTTACAGATTGAATAGGATCTACACTTCTCCAGAAGAGCTTAATTAAAGTACTTTCAGATTCATTTGTCACTTCTAGACCATTAGTCCCTCCCATCTTTTTTGAGAGTGTACTATTCTCTCCATTTTTTTCATTTGAATCATTTGTTAACCTTCTACATACTTTCCTCCTGATTTATTAAAGATTTAGTTCACTTAAATTACAGTTTTCACTCCCATTATTCTTGGGGGTGGGTGAATTTAAATGTCCCTATAGAGGACCCATCAAACACCTGACTGCCTAGTTCTTATCCTCAGTGACTTTCTCACCCACTCTCCCTAAGCCACCCAATCCCATAATCAAACCACCATTGAAAAACCATACCATCTCCATGGTTATTTTTAGAACATCTCACTCTAATTCACAACTTTTTATCTTTTCCAACTTATTGCTCAGATACACCATTATGAGTTATTTCATTTCAACAAGTTCCTCAATCTACTGACCTCTCTACTCTTTTCCAATGTATCATCATTCTGATCTCACTTCCCTTTTTCTCTGGTATACATTAGATGATTCTCACCATCACAGTCATACCATTATCAATATTCTCAATCACCCTTTCTCCTTTATTATCACTTGGGAAAATGACTTTCTGGTTGAATCTATTTGTTATTTCTGTATGGGTCAGTTGTGCTAGAGAAACTTCCACAACAGAGTAGACTGTCATGACAAATTTACAATCATCAAGGCCACTCGCTATTCTCCACTTACTGAAATCACTGTCTCACACCTTTTCCATATCCCTCAAACTTATGATTATCTCCTTCGTTTCCACTCTCCTCTCATTCTTTTTTTTTTTTTTTTTTGGAGAGGTTTTTGCTATAGGGCGCGTTTTGCTATAGGACAAAGAGAGACATAGAGACAGAAAGCGAGAAATCACCCCCCAGGGGGGATGGTCACGCTGCAATCCCTTCTCCTTCATTCTCCTCTCGGGATCTTGGGCACGCACGCACACACGCCTGGCGTGAGTTTTAACCCACTGGATCCGGGACGCGAACCGCGGTCGACTATGTGGGAGTCCAGCGACATAGCCATTACGCTAACTGCTGGTTCCCTCTCCTCTCATTCTTAGTGGATGACTACTTCACACTGAAAGAAACTGAACATTGTTGGACGGGAACTCCCTTAGCCTCTGGCCACTGACTTTCAAAATCTACTTCTATATTAATTCATTGCTAGTTCTTAAAAATTCCTTTAACAGTAGGCAAAGTGCTTCTCCTTATTCCAAAGCCCAAACTCTCTACTGTCCTTTGGATTCTATCATTTCTGCTTTCTGGTGGAACATCGTTTTGTTGCTTTTTGTTTTTTTCTCTTGGCTAAAGACAGTCGCTGTGTCTCCTGGATTCCCCCCAAACATTAAACTTGATTTAGGCTAGGCTATCAAAGCACAGATACAGAGACGCATAAAGACACACATGTGCACGCATGCACGCATTCTTTACTTCTCTCTGGCATCATATCCCTGTCTACCTCTCACCCTACATGTGTACTATTTTTTAAACAAAGTGTCCTAAAATGTTGGCCTAAACTTATTGTCTTTATTTTCTTATTTCTCACTTTTATTTATTTATTTATTTATTTATTTGGTCATAGATGTTATTGGGCATCATAAGTGTCTGCTTCTCCTTTCTCTCAGCAGATGGAAATCTTCATTTTCTGGGTCCTTTGCAATATGGAACCATGTAATAATCTGACCAAGAGTGAGGGCATGAGTCTCTATGCTTTCTTCCCCTGCCACAGCAACTGAAGCGGTTGAGATTAGAGGTGGTCTAATTTAGGATATTACCTCTGTTACCTAAGGTAACCCAATGATGATAGCAGAAACCCCTCTGGTGATCTGCATAGTAGTATAGGTCACACAAGCAAGAAATATCATTCTTTGTATTAAACCATTGAAATGGTGGAGTTAATTTTTGTTACAGTAATACCTAGCTTCAAGTGACTAATTCACCCTTTAATTCATTCCACTTTGGCATTTTGTCTGACTACTGTGTCCCAAAACTGCTTTTGAAAAGGTCACTAATGTGATCCATATTGCTAAACACAGTGAATATTTTTCAACCCTATCCTAATTGGCCTCTCAGCAGCATTCAATACAGTCTGTAATTCATTCTTCTAGAAATATTCTACTTCCCTGGTTCCCATGACTCCAGATTCTCCTTGGCTACTCTTTCTTGATTATGTTTCATGACCTCTCTTTTTCTTATCCTTATGTGGTAGAGTTCCTGAAAACTCAGTCTCAAAACCTTCAGTCATATTGACCTTCTCTAGATTCTTTGCACAAACCATATGCCTATCTTGAGACCTACACAGTTAGATATTTCTTAGTTAGGAATAAAGAAGGGAATGGAACAGTGAAGGCAGATGGATGGAAGGGGAAGAGCATTGCAGACAAACTTATTTATATTTAAGGTTTCAACTTGGAACTATGTGCCTTAGCTCTCTAGACTAAGTAGAATCTCCTGGTTTTTCTCTTACAGTATACACTTTTCTTTTATAGCATTACTATATGTTATTGCAACTATAATTATTTGTATAATTATTAAGTATCACTCATTCCCTCATTAGTATGTAAACTTGTTAAGACAAGGGTTATTTCTCTTTTGCTTGACATTATATTTTTGGTGCCTATCACAGGACTTAGTTCATAGTTGATCCATAAATACTTGTTGAGTAAATGCATGACTGACAATTCTCATCTTTGCTATTATACTTAAATGAAATAAAGTATATTTTCAAAAGTTGTGTGGATCTAAATGTTGCTCGAGTATGGCTATATAGTTGGAAATTTCAGTTTAACCCTAGAAATAATATATACATTTAAATTCCAAGGACTGTAGGTCTTCTTGGAGTAACACAATTGATGTTCGGCCTGAATAGTTCCTCCTGAAACTGAACCACACATATAGAACAGATACTTAACAATTCAGACACATTGTGAGGCTTGCCTTTCAAAGAAAGTTATAGAAATTTAAAGTACAATCTGATGCATAAAAGTGCATGAATCTCAGGGAACCAGCAGTTAGCGTAATGGCTATGTCGCTGGACTTCCACGTAGTCGACCGCGGTTCGCGTCCCGGACCCGGTGGCTTAAAACTCATGCCGGGTGCGTGTGCGTGCATGCCCAAGATCCCGAGAGGAGAATGGAGGAGAAGGGATTGTGGCGTGACCATCCCCCCTGGGGGATGATTTCTCGCTTTCTGTCTCTATGTCTCTCTCTGTCTGGCGAGCGCACACGCCCTATAGCAAAAACCTCTCAAAAAAAAAAAGTGCATGAATCTCTTCTGAAAGTTTAATTTTGTTGCTACTAAGTTGGTCTATAGTTTTCAAAGTCTGCTAAGCTGCACTGAACTCAGTGGAAACTACTCAAAATAAATACATTCTTACTGTCAATTTGCTCAGTCAATTTGATGTGAAAAGTTGCATTTCTTGAATAAACTACCAAATTATCCTCCTACAACACCTATAGAATTTTTTGATATGAAAAAATCTTAAACTGAGGAATTAATTTGGATAACTGGATTATATATGTGTTTATTGAGGATATTTACTGAGCGACACATTTTCACATATCTGTCAACTAACTTTGTAATAGGGACACCAATACAAATAAACAATTTTTAATAAATTCCTCCATATCTTATGTAATGAACCTTATTTGCACATTTAATAACAAATTATTTTTTATCAAGGTTGTAGTGGAATTGTGCACTACCACCTTCTATTTTCATTTGAAAAGAAAAAGACAGAATTTCTGACTAAATGATTATTTCAATAGATGTACAAAAAGCGTATGACAAAATCCATATTTTTATAAGAACTCTCACCAGACTGGAAATAGAAGAAAATTTTCTTTGACAGATATGGAAGAGGTACAAACACCTTATAGCTAACATCACACTTAATGGTGGAATCCTGAAAGCTTTCCCCTGAAGATTAGTAACAAAGCAAGTATGTTTTCTCTCACGGCTCCTATTCAACATCTTACTTGAAGTCTTAGTACAGTAAGAAAAGAAACAGAAATAAAAGGAATGCAGCTTGAAAGAGCAGAAGTATAACTGTCTTTATTCACAGATGGCACAATCTGGAATGTAGAAAATCCTGATAGCCACAAAAACTACAACTAGAACTAACAACTTCAGCAAGGTTACAGGATATAGGATCAATACCCCCAAATTAATTGCATTTCTATTTACTAATAATGAACAATACAAGAAGTAAAATTGAAGAAACAATTATATTCACAATAGCATCAAAAACAGGAAGATACTTAGAAAAAAATTTAACAAAAGAGCAAAACTTCTACACTGGGAAACCATAAAACAGCTAAATAAATGCAGATAACATTACAGTTTTATGAGTTGGAAAACCCAAAATTACTAAGTTGGCAATTCTCCCCAGAGGGAACTATGAATTCAGTGTAATTCTCATCAACATTCCAGGTTTCTGGGGTTTTGTTTTGTTTTGTTTTGTTTTTGCAGAAGTTGACAAACTGATCCTAAAATTTATATAGAAATGCAAGGGACACAGAATAGCCAACACAATCTTGACAAAGAAGAACAAAGTTGGAGAACTTACACTTTGTGATTTCAAATTTTATTACAAAGCTAGAATAATCACGATAGCACAGTACTAGCATAAGGATAGACATGTAAATCAAAGGAGTGGCTTCCCATTTTAGATTCATATCTGGACAACAACATGCCAAAGACTCAATTTAGACCCTTAACCTCACACCATACTCAAAAATCAACTCAAAATGGATAATATACCTAAATATAAGTGCTAAAGCTATTCCATTGTTATTAGTACCAATTCTCCCACCCAATCCCACCTCATTCCTACCTCTACCAATTACTAATCTGATTTTTGTTTTCCTTGATTTGTCTATTCTAGATATTACACAGAAGTGGAATCATATAATATGTGCTCTTTCATGTCTGGATTCTATCACTTAGCATGTTTCTGAAGTTTAGCCATGAAGGACCATGTGTTGGCACCTCATTTCTTAGTTCCTAATTAGTGTCTATTGCATGAGTACACCATTCTTTATCCATTTACCAGTTAGTGGACATTTGGGTGGTTTCTATTTTATGGCTATTACGAGTAATGCTGCTATGAACATTGACATACAATCCTTTTGTTTTAACATATGCTTCCATGTCTCAGAGATAGATAAACAGGACTGAAATTGCTGGGTTGTATGATAAATTCATATTTAACTTTTTAAGAAACTGTCATACTGTTTTCCAAAGGGGCTACACCATTTTGCATTCCCACAACCAAAGGTTGAGGGATCCATTTTTCCACATCTTTGTAAAAACTTATTATTGCCTGTCTGATTATAGCCAATGTGAGGGGTGTTAAGTAGTATTTTATTTTGATTTAGAGATGCATTTTCCTTTTGGTTAGTGATATTGAGTAGCTTTTCATGTGCTTACTGGCCATTTGTGTAACTTCTTTGGAGAAATATCTGTTTGGGTCTGCTGCTCATTATTATGGTTTGGATCATGGTATCCCAAAGTTTCATGTTTTGGAATTTGGTTTTAGGTAGTGGATGGATGTCCCCAAGAAATTCCTGTGTTGGGGCTTGATTATATTGTAAAGCATGGGTCCCCAACCCTCAGGCTGTATAGCAAGAGGTGAGCAGTGGGCAAACAAATGACTGTTTCATCTGTATTTATAGCTATTACCTATTGGTTGCATTACTTCCTGAGCTCTACCTCCTGTCTGATCAGCAGTTGGTAGTAGATTCTCATAGAAGCCCCCCAGTAAGATGATCTTGTTGCAGGAAAACAAGCTCAGAGCTTCTCCTGATTCTGCATTATGGTGAGTTGTATAATTATTTCATTATATATTACAATTTAATAATAATAGAAATAAAGTGCACTATAAATCTAATGCATTTGATTCATACCCAAACCATCCTCTCCCACCTCATCCGTGGAAAAATAATTTTTCCATAAACCTGGTCCTGTGTGCCAAAAAAATTGTAAAGGTATTAAGTAAAACTTAATTCCTTCATGATGTCCCAGGTTAAGGCTTTTGGTTGTGTCATTAAGGCAGGGTCTCTGTGACTGAGTCATGATGGGTATTTAAGCTGAGGGAATGAGACCAGAATAGCAGAGAGAAAGCCACATGGATACAGATGATACTTTGCTGAAAGTTCTGCCATTTTGTGATGCCCTTGAACCATCCAGCCACCAGAATCATGAGTTGCTAAATCTTATTTCTTTATCATTCACCAGACTTAAGTATTTCTGCTAGCAATGCAATTATAGACTTAGACAAACATTTTATTTAATCATTTGTACACCTGTACAGTGTACATTATAGTTTTTCAAAGCATACATGCATTGCATGTCAATCAAGTCAAAGATATTACCATATATATCATCCTCAACAGGTAACTTTCCATTCTTGTGTCTGTTAAATTCTTCTCCTGATCCCCTCCTTACCACCCTCCACTATCTTCACTCATTTTTAAATAAGGTTTTTTTCTCTTTCCATTTTTATGGAGTAGAGGGGGAGAGATAGGCTTTAAAAAACAAACAAAAACAGGAACTTGTCATGCCACCATCCTTCTGCCCTAGTTTCCCAGTTAGTCAGGATTATAGGCAAATGCCACATACCTGGCTTATTTAGATTGGCCTGGGAACTAAATTCAGGCCTTCCATGAGGCCTCAGTCTCATGCAGAAACCTCCTACCATTTGCACCACTAGAGCTGGGCCAGACTTTTTCTCATTACTGATTATTAAGTTGTAAGAATACTTTATATAGTCTAGATAAAAGTCCTTTATTAGTTATATTGTTTACAGATGTTATTCCAGTTAATGTCTTATATTTGCATTTTCTTAATGATGTGCTTTGAAGCACAGAGATTTTTACTTTTGAGAAAGTAAAATGTATCATTCTTTTCCTAACAGTGGTGCTTTTAGTGTCATATCTAGAAAATCTCTGTAAAACCTAAGATCACAAAGATTTACTACTGTGTTTTCTATATATGTTAGTAAGTTTTATGTTATTTAAATTATAGCCCAATGAAACTGCCAAAAGAATTATTATTATTTTTTTGGAGAGGTTTTTGCTATAGGGCACTTACGCTCGCCAGAAAGACAGAGAGAGACAGAGAGACAGAAAGCGAGAAATCATCCCCCGGAGTGATGGCCACACTGCAATCCTTTCTCCTCCATTCTCCTCTCAGGATCTTGGGCATGCACGCACACAGGCCCAGTGTGAGTTTAAGCCGCTGGGTCCGGGACTCGAACCGTGGTCAACTACATGGGAGTCCAGTGACATAGCCATTACGCCAACTGCTGGTCCCTCAAAAGGATTAATTTTTAACGATTCCTCCACTACCAGTACCATTTCTGTAGCATATGAACTCAGTTTTTCTATAGTAGATCTAACTTTAAAAACTGTTTACTTGTGGGATGTTAGTCATTCCTTGTTTATGTGAGAAAATTAATTAAGCAATAGATTTTTTATTCTTTCTTTGTTATTTTTTTTCCCACAGAAAGCTCAAAAGAAATATTGCCCCGGGTCAACTGGATTGCATTTATTATGTTAAACCCTCAGGCTATGGGGTCTGAGGATCAGGCTTCCATCACTTAGTTGTATTAACTTGAGGCACAATCACTTAAACTCTCAAGTTCTCCCTCATCTTTAAAAAGGAGATCAAAATAGGAATCACTTCATATTTATTAAGATAAATAAACTGAGCTTTTTGCAGTGCCTAATACACAGTAAATTATCATTTAAAATAAATGCAATCTTCTCTGCTGGCTGAATACTAGACACCCTGATGTAAACCAATAAACCATTTACTAATTATAAACTTGCTCAAGTTAGTCTAAGAATGAACTGGGACTAAGATCTTTTGTTTTGCTTTACTGTTCTGTTTGATTTCAGACTTCAATGTATAGTGTAGCTGCCCTATCTGTTCCTCCTTTCCTCACCTATTTTTTGAAATTTTTATATCTTCTCCACATTTAATTGTTGTACATCTTCATGGAACACAATTGGGTTTCTTCAAAAACATACATTATGGAGGCCAGCAGATGGCATAGTAGTTATGTCACTGGACTCCCACATGGTTGACTGTGGTTTGAGTCCCGGATCCAGTGACTTGAAAAGCACACCAGATGCATGCACCTGAATGCCCAATGCCCAAGATCCCAGAAGGGGAATGGAGGAGAAGTGATTGTGATGTGGCCATCCCTCCTGGGAAGGGCATGACTTCACACTTTCCCTCCCACTGTGTCTGTCTGTCTGTCTGTCTGTCTCTCTCTCTCTCACTCTAGTGAGTGCATATGCCCAAAGGCAAAAGCCTCTTCAAAAAAAAAAAAAAAACCCACATACATTATGTTTCCATCGAATCAAGGATATTACCACACATAACTTTTCCTTTGGAGAACTTTACATTCTTATGTCTGTCAAGTACTTCCTCCTTAAGTCCCTCCCACTCACCCCTGCTGTCCACACTCCTCCCCTATAGTACCTTATATCCACACTTGTTTAGGGAAAACCTAATAGGTAGGGACCATATATCTTTTGGTCTTTCATTTTCTGATGTAGAATGAAGACATTTCACATCTATGTTCATTGCAGCATTATTCATAATTCCTAAGACATGGAATCACCTCAAGTGACCAAGAATGGATAACTGAATTGAAAAAAAAAGTGGCACATGTACAGCCATAAGAAATAATAAGCCTCTGTTACTTGATACAAAGTGGATGAATTTAGAAGATTTAATGCTGAGGGAAGTAAGTAAGACTATGAAAGACAAACATTGTATGGCCCCACTAAATATATCCTCTCTTGGTCTTGATCTTGAGTTTTCATGACTCTTTGTATGTGTAAAATTTTCAGTTCTGGATGTTAAAGGCTGAGTACTTCTCCAAGTCAGTGTATTGCATGTGAGAACTGTTCAAAATACTCAAAGCCTCTTGGTAAAGCTAGAGTGGCTTTGAGGATGGGCTTAAACCTATATTATATGTGCAACAGGAAAGGCTTTTGCTTTATGCTGGTGGTACTCATCATCAAATTTTACTTTCTGGCCAGCAGTGATGAGATTTTTGGGAGCTTTGATATCAGACAGGATCTATTCCTAAGCAAGAACTCATAGCCTATATATAAAATGAAGCTGATATCAAAAGGGAGCCAAATGTCCTCTAAAAATAAGGAAATCAGAGGATAGGGCATAATGGTCTTAGAAGCAGTATCTCTGAGAGAGATTCATAATAGAATCCAGCTCAGTTAATTTTAGCAGTTTGTGGAGTGAACAATCCTGTTTCAACTACATAGACTCTCAGCACTTTATAGATTAGCATGAACCAGACTCCAAGACAAAAAAAGCACAAACTGACACAGTAAAGTAGAATTTCTAATACTCACATCACTTGGAAAAAGATTTGTTTCAGGAAAGCCTCCCCACCCCCCACACACCAAACAAACAAAAACAAAGAAACAAACTTGTTGACTTGCCTACAGTCTTCTATGCTTTCATTTCCTATGCGTCTCCCTACCTTTCCACTTTCCTTTGCTTTGGTGATTTATACCTGGCTCCAATGCACAACAGGTAAGAAACAAGGAGAGACATGAGTGAATGTGGTGTAGCTTGCATACTAATTTATCTCAGTCCAAATCTTTCTTTGCTTATTTGAAGAAACAAAACCAAGAAGTATTTCTAGTGGCTGTGTGTCAGACTTCTAATATACTGTATTAGGGTTCTCCAGAGAAAACAGAACCAATGAGATATATTGAGATACAGAAGAGAAAATTTATTTGAGTTCTTCAAAAAGTTCATGGAGAATGCATATTATGAAAAAAAAACTATACATGGATTTCAATTTTTTTTCACCAAAATAAACTTGTACTTTAATTCAATTTTTTCACAAACTTTTTGAAGTCTCCTCATATTATGGGAACTAACTCATGTAAGTGTGGAGTTCAAGAAGTCCTAAAATCATCCCTCTGCAAGTTAGAGAACCAGGAAAGCCAGTGGTATAATTCAACCTAAGGTGGAAGGCCTGAGAACTAGGGACTCTAAGGTCTTAGTGCAGGAAAAAATGGATGTCTTAGCTCAAGGGTAGAGAATTCTCCCTTTCTCTGCCTTTTGGTTTCATACAGGCCCTTAGCAGATTTTCCTGATGCCCAACCATATCATTGAGAGCAGGTCGTTTTTACTCAGTCTACTGATTCAAATATCGAGTTCTTCCTAAAATACCCTCACAGACACAATCAGAAATAACGTTTTTACCAGCTATCTGGGCATCCCTTAGCCCTGTAAAGTTGATATATAAAATTAACCATCCCACTTCCAGAGTTATAAGGTAATAAATTTATGTTATTTTAAACCAGTTAATTTGTAATAATTTGTTATAGCAGCAATAATGAAATGTCCCCTCAAAAACAATGTACCTTCCCATCCTTTTTTTTCCTTCACTCTCCTTACTCCACTGTAAATAGTCCCTTCATTAGCACCCCTTCATTCAAAACATTTGGAGTGAAATCTGTTTTCCATCCTTACAAATGTGCACTCTTTTTACTTTCTTCCTTCCTTCTACCATTTATTCTCTGTGCCCACACTCATTTTTCTTTCCTGTTAGGGACCCTACCAAATGTTTAATACATGTCTTTTCACATGTAAGTAAACTAAGAGGTACACGTAAATGTATACATTTTACATTTTTTTATAAACTATCTTGTACAATAATTTTATTTTTCTTGTTTTTTTTTTTTGTTTTTGTTCAACATTGTTTAGTTAAGAATTATCCATATGGCTGTATGTAATCTTGTTCCTGCTATATCCTTGAATTCTGAGATTTAGGCATCAACAGACTAGTGAAGCCAAGAGGGGCCTGAGAAGAGAGCAAAGTCCTCTCCTTTATAGGAAGGGATGAGGGCAGAGACCAGGGAAGTCTGGGGTGAAAGGAAACAGAAAGTGAAGAGATGTGGCTGAAAAATATCTTCATGAATCAAACATTTGTAAAATAAGCATGAGAGAATGAGTTTATTAATAACAGATTGCTTACTAGTATTTGCATTTGACCCAGGCTCCCTAAATTTCTCTGCCTTTTCTTAGCTTACTTCAGACATTTTTTTCTGATCCCAGAAAGCAAGGCAAAGCAAAACAAAGTAAAGTGCAGTGTTTATCAACCAGGTCTTAAATCTTGGTGCTAAAAGCTATGTTGTTTACTATCCTGACATCGTAATATTAATATCCTTTGTGAGAATTTACTGTCTCCTGAATTTGAAACTGTATATATAGATTTAATTCATGCAAATGACTTCCTGTTTGACCCCTAAGAGTATTTCTTTTCAAATAATTATGTATGTTTTCTTTATCTAATGGAGATAGTTTTTTTTTTTTGGCTTTTATTTCTGATTATAAAAGCAATCATATTTATTATACAGAAGCATTATTACAATAAAAAAAAACTATTATTATAACCAGGAAAGAATAAAGATATAAATATTATCTGTTGACTTATCATCTGATTTTAACATTTTTAATGTATATGATTTCAGCCTTTTTTATAAATAACATTAAATCTATAAATACTTATTATGCAATCTAAAGGACTAAGTGCTGGGGTACAACAAAGAGCAAAAACAGACAGTTTCTGTCCTTTGGACCTTGTAATCTAGTGAGAAAGAATTATATTTAATTATATGATTCCTTAACTAATGCTGTAACAGGATTCCTTTGCTGGTATAAGCGGCCAGCTATTGCCACTGTAATTCTTCATAACACATGACCCCAAAACTCAGTGTCATACAACGATAAGCACTATTCTCATGCTCACAGGGTCTCCTGGTCAGTTTAGGAAATTCTGCTTTATGTTGTGGGTTAAGATTAGGTCTACTTGATGTGTGTTCATTTTGGTACCCAGGCTTAAGGGAAAGGGGATAATGTTCTAATGTAAAAAGAAGAAAGCAAACCATTGAAAGAACAAGTCAAGTCTTTGCTCTCAGCTTGTTTGCTAACCTCCATTGACCAAAACAAGTCAAATATCAAAGCCAAAATATCAAGGGATCAGGGAAGAACACTATTCCAATCATAGAGTGTGGCAAACATGGTTATCTATTACAGAGGTATAAAGAACTGGGATAAGTATGTAATCTACCACAGAACACATGACTAGAAGTGTTATTTACTAATTGATTTCCTTCTCATGGTCACAAAAATTGCTGAAACATTCTTAAGCATTATATCATCTTATGATATCATCCAAAGGTAAGAAGAGATAAGTCCTATCTTATTCTTTCATAGAAGATCCACTCTCTATTTTTGTTTCCTTTGCATTAGCAAAGATTGCTTCAAATGCCCATTTCTTTTTTTTTTTAATGAATGATTTCTGAGTCTTTATTATATTTTTATAAAGGAATAATTAGTTGTAAGTTTTTATAATTTCATTCTATTTTAGCAACTTAAAACCTATTTATTATTATTATTATTTTATACACTCAGTCGCTATACATCATCTAGCTTATAGAGAGAATTTACCCAACATGAAATATACCTCAGACCAGTCCAGTTGAGAATACTATATATGTTATCATCAACAGGTGGTAAACCATTTCTGTGTCCCACAAATATCTTATCTCTCTATTTTTCTCCCTAATGTCCTTCGCTACACTCTTCCCCTCTCTCATCCTCCTTCCACACTGTCTCCCATTCCATAAATATTTTCAATGCTTTTATGCCCTCCAATCTTTCAGTCTCTACTATAGAGAGTGGACACTTGGTATATGTTAAGAGTGGACAGTTGGTATATGTTAAGGGGAGACATACAATGTCTTTCTTTCATAGCCTGACTTGCTTCACTCGGAGATAAATCTTCCATATTTGTCCACTTTCTATCAAATTCTAAGGTCTTGCTGTTCTTTATGGCTGAATAGTATTTCATGGAGTATATGTTCCACATCTTTTCAATCCATTCATCTGTTCATGGACATTTGGCTTGGTTCAATGTCTTAGTAATTGTGAATAATGTTACAATAAACATTGGTGTGCAAGCGCTTTTCTGACTGAGAATTCTCCTGTCTATTGGGTAGATCCAGGAGTTGAATTGCTGAATCATATGGTAGTTCTATTTGTAGATCATTGAGGAACCTCTATATCGTTTTCAACGGTGGCTGGACCAATTTACATTCCCAACAGTGTAGGAGAGTTCCTGCGACCCCACCAACACTTACCATTAAAAAAAAATGTTTAATCTTCCCCATTCTGACTGGGGTTAGGTGGCATCTCATTGTGGTTTTGATCTGCATCTTCCTTATGATGAGGGATGTTGAGCATTTTTGCATATGTTTTTTGGTTGTTTGTATGTCTTCCTTAGAGAGCTTTTTGTTCAGCTCATTTTCCTAACTTCATTGGGCTAATCATTTGTTTTCCGGTAAAGCACTTGACTTGTCTGTGGATTCTGGTTATCAGTTCCTTATTTGAGGCATAGTTTACAAAAATATTCTCCCAGTCTGAGGGTTGCTGATTCACACTAATTACTGTGTCTTTTGCTGTGTAGAAATTTCTTAACCTGGTGTAATCCCACTTGTCTAGTTTTGGGATTATTGCCTGTGCTTTGGGGGTCTTATTTAAAATGATGTATACCAATGGAATGTTTAAAAAATAATGAGAATAAAAATAATAATCTGAAACAAATGAAAAGCTATTTGATGATGATGATGTGGATAGCAATGTCTTTTTCTTGACTGATATGCATGGTGTTTATGCTGGAAAAAGAAATGTTACACACTGTAAAGATATATGTGATTAAATGTAATATAAAAATAAATAAATAAAAAGTCTTTGCCTGCCCCAATGTCTCCCAAAGTTGCCTGTGTTTTCCACCAGTAATTTTATAGTTTGAGGTCTTAGGTTTAGATCTTTGATCCATTTTGACTTGATTTTTGTTCATGGTGAAAGAGGGGGTTCAGTTTCGTCTTTCTGTGTGTGGATACCCAGTTTTTCCAGCACCATTTGCTAAACAAATTTTCCTTTTCCCACTAGATTGACTGATATTATTTGTCAAAAATCAGTTGGCTGTATGTTTTGGGGTTTATTTCTGGAGTCTATTCTGTTCCTTTGGTCCACCTCTCTGTTTTTGTGCCAATACCATGCCGTTTTGATTATCACAGCTTGATAATATATTTTGGAGTCAGGGAGTGAGATGACACCCACTCCACTCTTGTTGCATAGGACTGCTTTGGCAATATGGGGTCTTTTATGATTCCAGACAAATTCTATGGTTATCTTTTCTAGATCTGTGAAGAGTGTCTCTGGTAATTTGATTGGAATTGCAATAACTGGTAGGGAGAACAGGATTACTTACTGAATTACACTAGAAAACACTCCCTGGGGTTAGAGAATGGCTCCTGAAATACAGCTGTCCCACACTTGAACATAAAGGGGGTTTTGTTAACATGAAAGTTGAGATGAAGTGACAATTAGGATGACAATCAATAGTGTCTGCTTCAATGTTCTAAGAGTCATCCTGGGTTCCATACTATGAGAGATTGCAACAGGGCAGTTTTTATATGTAGAGAGAGGTTAGAAAAATGGAACATTAAGCTGAAGTTTGAAGGATGAGTAGGAGTTAAACTAGACTGAAAGGAGAAATAAAATAATTTTAGTCAGAAAATCATGCATAAAAGTTTTGTGGTAGAGTGAGCTTGAGAGATGAGCATGAAGGTTTTAGGAAAGGTATTGATGGAAAATGAGACCAGAAAGGGTAAGGAGAATTTCAGTGCCTTGCATATCAAGTTAAAGCTTTTATTCTTCATCCTAAGAACAATGGGAAGCAACAAAAGAGTTTTAAGCAAGGGAGTGACATAATCAGAATTGAATTTAAATCAAGGTCACACTAGTTACTGAGTGGAGACAAATTGAGGAGGTACAAGCATGAATGTAGAGAGACCAGTTGGGAATTTATTGTATGGTTCACCTGAGAGAAGATAATAGCTTACCTAGAATGGTAGTGATAGGTATAAAAAATATATGACTAAATTTGAGAAGTATTTAGGAGGTAAAGTTGATAGTACTTAGTGATGAATCACATTTGAGGAGAGTGATGAACAAGGGTATCAAGGAGTATTCTTAAATTTCAGGATTACATAGCTGGTTCAATAGTGGTACCATTCATGGTGACAGGAAATACAGAAAGAGGTTCATATTTAAGCATAAAGATGACAAATAGAGAAGTTGAGATTGATATGCCTTTGAAATATTTACAGAGAAATATTAGATTTATGGATGGGAGATGTTTTCTTAGTTCATTATCATGTCGCTAAATAGAAATATCTGACACTTGGTGATTTACAAGGAATAAAGTTGTATCTGCTCACAATTCCACTGTCTGGAAAGTCCAAGAGCACGAGGTCAGCGAGGTCAGCATCTGACTGGCCTCTGGTCCTATGTCACAACATGGCTGACAAAAGCAGGAAAGAAGGAGGGCATATACAGAGAGAGTGTAACCTGTGAGAAGCCATCTTTTATAAGAACCCACTCTTGCAGGAACTACTTATGAGAGTAGGAACTCATGCCCTCTTGGGAATAAAGCATTAATCTATTCATGAGGGTGGTACTCTCATGATCCAAACACAACTCACTAGGGCTTACCTCTTTATTTATTTATTTCCAAAAGATATCTTTTATTAGTATTATTATTTTACATTTAATCACTATATATCATTAGAACATATAAAATGAAATTTCCAAGCACGAATACAATGTATATTAGTCCAGTCAAAGAAAAGGTCTTACCACTATTCAATGCCATTACACTGGGGACTAGGTTCCAAAACATGAACTTTAGGGGATAATCATTATTAAAATCATAGAAAATATTATGCATTATCTGAACATAAATGGAAATTCATACCAAAGACATTAATAAATGGGGAAGAATAAAGGCTCTAGGAATAAGCTTTGAGGAATATGAGGAGACTTCAGAAAGTGCATGAGAAATAGAATCACAGTATAATTTTTGAAATCCATGAGTAGTTTTTCATAATATATTTCTCCACGAACTTTTTGAAGAAACACACCCACACCTTATTATAACTATAGAAATGATCAGGGATATAAGGTATATTTATAGTGTGAAAGACCAATCAGAAAAGCAAGTGGGAGGGCTAGCAGATGGCATTGTAGTTAAAGGTGCTGGACTCCCATGTGGCCCAATGCAGTTCAGTAGTGGACTTGGTGGCTTGAAAATCATGCCAGGCACATGGGTGCCCAAAATCTCAGGAGGAGAACGAATGTATAAGGGATTACTGTGTGGCTATCCCCCTGGGGGGCGATTCTCACTTTCCCTCTCTCACCATCTTGCTCCCATCATCCCTCTGCAAGTTAGAGAACCAGGAAAGCCAGTGGTATAATTCAACCTAAGGTGGAAGGCCTGAGAACTAGGGACTCTAAGGTCTTAGTGCAGGAAAAAATGGATGTCTTAGCTCAAGGGTAGAGAATTCTCCCTTTCTCTGCCTTTTGGTTTCATACAGGCCCTTAGCAGATTTTCCTGATGCCCAACCATATCATTGAGAGCAGGTCGTTTTTACTCAGTCTACTGATTCAAATATCGAGTTCTTCCTAAAATACCCTCACAGACACAATCAGAAATAACGTTTTTACCAGCTATCTGGGCATCCCTTAGCCCTGTAAAGTTGATATATAAAATTAACCATCCCACTTCCAGAGTTATAAGGTAATAAATTTATGTTATTTTAAACCAGTTAATTTGTAATAATTTGTTATAGCAGCAATAATGAAATGTCCCCTCAAAAACAATGTACCTTCCCATCCTTTTTTTTCCTTCACTCTCCTTACTCCACTGTAAATAGTCCCTTCATTAGCACCCCTTCATTCAAAACATTTGGAGTGAAATCTGTTTTCCATCCTTACAAATGTGCACTCTTTTTACTTTCTTCCTTCCTTCTACCATTTATTCTCTGTGCCCACACTCATTTTTCTTTCCTGTTAGGGACCCTACCAAATGTTTAATACATGTCTTTTCACATGTAAGTAAACTAAGAGGTACACGTAAATGTATACATTTTACATTTTTTTATAAACTATCTTGTACAATAATTTTATTTTTCTTGTTTTTTTTTTTTGTTTTTGTTCAACATTTTCTAGTTAAGAATTATCCATATGGCTGTATGTAATCTTGTTCCTGCTATATCCTTGAATTCTGAGATTTAGGCATCAACAGACTAGTGAAGCCAAGAGGGGCCTGAGAAGAGAGCAAAGTCCTCTCCTTTATAGGAAGGGATGAGGGCAGAGACCAGGGAAGTCTGGGGTGAAAGGAAACAGAAAGTGAAGAGATGTGGCTGAAAAATATCTTCATGAATCAAACATTTGTAAAATAAGCATGAGAGAATGAGTTTATTAATAACAGATTGCTTACTAGTATTTGCATTTGACCCAGGCTCCCTAAATTTCTCTGCCTTTTCTTAGCTTACTTCAGACATTTTTTTCTGATCCCAGAAAGCAAGGCAAAGCAAAACAAAGTAAAGTGCAGTGTTTATCAACCAGGTCTTAAATCTTGGTGCTAAAAGCTATGTTGTTTACTATCCTGACATCGTAATATTAATATCCTTTGTGAGAATTTACTGTCTCCTGAATTTGAAACTGTATATATAGATTTAATTCATGCAAATGACTTCCTGTTTGACCCCTAAGAGTATTTCTTTTCAAATAATTATGTATGTTTTCTTTATCTAATGGAGATAGTTTTTTTTTTTTGGCTTTTATTTCTGATTATAAAAGCAATCATATTTATTATACAGAAGCATTATTACAATAAAAAAAAACTATTATTATAACCAGGAAAGAATAAAGATATAAATATTATCTGTTGACTTATCATCTGATTTTAACATTTTTAATGTATATGATTTCAGCCTTTTTTATAAATAACATTAAATCTATAAATACTTATTATGCAATCTAAAGGACTAAGTGCTGGGGTACAACAAAGAGCAAAAACAGACAGTTTCTGTCCTTTGGACCTTGTAATCTAGTGAGAAAGAATTATATTTAATTATATGATTCCTTAACTAATGCTGTAACAGGATTCCTTTGCTGGTATAAGCGGCCAGCTATTGCCACTGTAATTCTTCATAACACATGACCCCAAAACTCAGTGTCATACAACGATAAGCACTATTCTCATGCTCACAGGGTCTCCTGGTCAGTTTAGGAAATTCTGCTTTATGTTGTGGGTTAAGATTAGGTCTACTTGATGTGTGTTCATTTTGGTACCCAGGCTTAAGGGAAAGGGGATAATGTTCTAATGTAAAAAGAAGAAAGCAAACCATTGAAAGAACAAGTCAAGTCTTTGCTCTCAGCTTGTTTGCTAACCTCCATTGACCAAAACAAGTCAAATATCAAAGCCAAAATATCAAGGGATCAGGGAAGAACACTATTCCAATCATAGAGTGTGGCAAACATGGTTATCTATTACAGAGGTATAAAGAACTGGGATAAGTATGTAATCTACCACAGAACACATGACTAGAAGTGTTATTTACTAATTGATTTCCTTCTCATGGTCACAAAAATTGCTGAAACATTCTTAAGCATTATTTTATCTTATGATATCATCCAAAGGTAAGAAGAGATAAGTCCTATCTTATTCTTTCATAGAAGATCCACTCTCTATTTTTGTTTCCTTTGCATTAGCAAAGATTAATTCAAATGCCCATTTCTTTTTTTTTTTAATGAATGATTTCTGAGTCTTTATTATATTTTTATAAAGGAATAATTAGTTGTAAGTTTTTATAATTTCATTCTATTTTAGCAACTTAAAACCTATTTATTATTATTATTATTTTATACACTCAGTCGCTATACATCATCTAGCTTATAGAGAGAATTTACCCAACATGAAATATACCTCAGACCAGTCCAGTTGAGAATACTATATATGTTATCATCAACAGGTGGTAAACCATTTCTGTGTCCCACAAATATCTTATCTCTCTATTTTTCTCCCTAATGTCCTTCGCTACACTCTTCCCCTCTCTCATCCTCCTTCCACACTGTCTCCCATTCCATAAATATTTTCAATGCTTTTATGCCCTCCAATCTTTCAGTCTCTACTATAGAGAGTGGACACTTGGTATATGTTAAGAGTGGACAGTTGGTATATGTTAAGGGGAGACATACAATGTCTTTCTTTCATAGCCTGACTTGCTTCACTCGGAGATAAATCTTCCATATTTGTCCACTTTCTATCAAATTCTAAGGTCTTGCTGTTCTTTATGGCTGAATAGTATTTCATGGAGTATATGTTCCACATCTTTTCAATCCATTCATCTGTTCATGGACATTTGGCTTGGTTCAATGTCTTAGTAATTGTGAATAATGTTACAATAAACATTGGTGTGCAAGCGCTTTTCTGACTGAGAATTCTCCTGTCTATTGGGTAGATCCAGGAGTTGAATTGCTGAATCATATGGTAGTTCTATTTGTAGATCATTGAGGAACCTCTATATCGTTTTCAACGGTGGCTGGACCAATTTACATTCCCAACAGTGTAGGAGAGTTCCTGCGACCCCACCAACACTTACCATTAAAAAAAAATGTTTAATCTTCCCCATTCTGACTGGGGTTAGGTGGCATCTCATTGTGGTTTTGATCTGCATCTTCCTTATGATGAGGGATGTTGAGCATTTTTGCATATGTTTTTTGGTTGTTTGTATGTCTTCCTTAGAGAGCTTTTTGTTCAGCTCATTTTCCTAACTTCATTGGGCTAATCATTTGTTTTCCGGTAAAGCACTTGACTTGTCTGTGGATTCTGGTTATCAGTTCCTTATTTGAGGCATAGTTTACAAAAATATTCTCCCAGTCTGAGGGTTGCTGATTCACACTAATTACTGTGTCTTTTGCTGTGTAGAAATTTCTTAACCTGGTGTAATCCCACTTGTCTAGTTTTGGGATTATTGCCTGTGCTTTGGGGGTCTTATTTAAAATGATGTATACCAATGGAATGTTTAAAAAATAATGAGAATAAAAATAATAATCTGAAACAAATGAAAAGCTATTTGATGATGATGATGTGGATAGCAATGTCTTTTTCTTGACTGATATGCATGGTGTTTATGCTGGAAAAAGAAATGTTACACACTGTAAAGATATATGTGATTAAATGTAATATAAAAATAAATAAATAAAAAGTCTTTGCCTGCCCCAATGTCTCCCAAAGTTGCCTGTGTTTTCCACCAGTAATTTTATAGTTTGAGGTCTTAGGTTTAGATCTTTGATCCATTTTGACTTGATTTTTGTTCATGGTGAAAGAGGGGGTTCAGTTTCGTCTTTCTGTGTGTGGATACCCAGTTTTTCCAGCACCATTTGCTAAACAAATTTTCCTTTTCCCACTAGATTGACTGATATTATTTGTCAAAAATCAGTTGGCTGTATGTTTTGGGGTTTATTTCTGGAGTCTATTCTGTTCCTTTGGTCCACCTCTCTGTTTTTGTGCCAATACCATGCCGTTTTGATTATCACAGCTTGATAATATATTTTGGAGTCAGGGAGTGAGATGACACCCACTCCACTCTTGTTGCATAGGACTGCTTTGGCAATATGGGGTCTTTTATGATTCCAGACAAATTCTATGGTTATCTTTTCTAGATCTGTGAAGAGTGTCTCTGGTAATTTGATTGGAATTGCAATAACTGGTAGGGAGAACAGGATTACTTACTGAATTACACTAGAAAACACTCCCTGGGGTTAGAGAATGGCTCCTGAAATACAGCTGTCCCACACTTGAACATAAAGGGGGTTTTGTTAACATGAAAGTTGAGATGAAGTGACAATTAGGATGACAATCAATAGTGTCTGCTTCAATGTTCTAAGAGTCATCCTGGGTTCCATACTATGAGAGATTGCAACAGGGCAGTTTTTATATGTAGAGAGAGGTTAGAAAAATGGAACATTAAGCTGAAGTTTGAAGGATGAGTAGGAGTTAAACTAGACTGAAAGGAGAAATAAAATAATTTTAGTCAGAAAATCATGCATAAAAGTTTTGTGGTAGAGTGAGCTTGAGAGATGAGCATGAAGGTTTTAGGAAAGGTATTGATGGAAAATGAGACCAGAAAGGGTAAGGAGAATTTCAGTGCCTTGCATATCAAGTTAAAGCTTTTATTCTTCATCCTAAGAACAATGGGAAGCAACAAAAGAGTTTTAAGCAAGGGAGTGACATAATCAGAATTGAATTTAAATCAAGGTCACACTAGTTACTGAGTGGAGACAAATTGAGGAGGTACAAGCATGAATGTAGAGAGACCAGTTGGGAATTTATTGTATGGTTCACCTGAGAGAAGATAATAGCTTACCTAGAATGGTAGTGATAGGTATAAAAAATATATGACTAAATTTGAGAAGTATTTAGGAGGTAAAGTTGATAGTACTTAGTGATGAATCACATTTGAGGAGAGTGATGAACAAGGGTATCAAGGAGTATTCTTAAATTTCAGGATTACATAGCTGGTTCAATAGTGGTACCATTCATGGTGACAGGAAATACAGAAAGAGGTTCATATTTAAGCATAAAGATGACAAATAGAGAAGTTGAGATTGATATGCCTTTGAAATATTTACAGAGAAATATTAGATTTATGGATGGGAGATGTTTTCTTAGTTCATTATCATGTCGCTAAATAGAAATATCTGACACTTGGTGATTTACAAGGAATAAAGTTGTATCTGCTCACAATTCCACTGTCTGGAAAGTCCAAGAGCACGAGGTCAGCGAGGTCAGCATCTGACTGGCCTCTGGTCCTATGTCACAACATGGCTGACAAAAGCAGGAAAGAAGGAGGGCATATACAGAGAGAGTGTAACCTGTGAGAAGCCATCTTTTATAAGAACCCACTCTTGCAGGAACTACTTATGAGAGTAGGAACTCATGCCCTCTTGGGAATAAAGCATTAATCTATTCATGAGGGTGGTACTCTCATGATCCAAACACAACTCACTAGGGCTTACCTCTTTATTTATTTATTTCCAAAAGATATCTTTTATTAGTATTATTATTTTACATTTAATCACTATATATCATTAGAACATATAAAATGAAATTTCCAAGCACGAATACAATGTATATTAGTCCAGTCAAAGAAAAGGTCTTACCACTATTCAATGCCATTACACTGGGGACTAGGTTCCAAAACATGAACTTTAGGGGATAATCATTATTAAAATCATAGAAAATATTATGCATTATCTGAACATAAATGGAAATTCATACCAAAGACATTAATAAATGGGGAAGAATAAAGGCTCTAGGAATAAGCTTTGAGGAATATGAGGAGACTTCAGAAAGTGCATGAGAAATAGAATCACAGTATAATTTTTGAAATCCATGAGTAGTTTTTCATAATATATTTCTCCACGAACTTTTTGAAGAAACACACCCACACCTTATTATAACTATAGAAATGATCAGGGATATAAGGTATATTTATAGTGTGAAAGACCAATCAGAAAAGCAAGTGGGAGGGCTAGCAGATGGCATTGTAGTTAAAGGTGCTGGACTCCCATGTGGCCCAATGCAGTTCAGTAGTGGACTTGGTGGCTTGAAAATCATGCCAGGCACATGGGTGCCCAAAATCTCAGGAGGAGAACGAATGTATAAGGGATTACTGTGTGGCTATCCCCCTGGGGGGCGATTCTCACTTTCCCTCTCTCACCATCTTGCTCCCTCTCTCTCTATTGGGCATGTGTGCCCTATGGCAAAATCCTTAAGAAGAAAGTTTTTTAAATAAAGGGGGGGGGGGAGAAGAGAAAGTGACTGAAATACTTTCTATATTCATTTTTCCTCTTTTTATTAGGGCAAATCTTAACCCAAAACCATTAACAAACTTCTTTTATGTCTCATTGGCCAGGACTAGGTCATATGCCTACCCCTAGACCAATTACTAGCAAGGGGAAATGAGATTTCTGTGACTGATTTACATTCATCTTTTTTTTTTAAATCCCTCAGGCTGGGCACATTGTCATTCAAAAGCATTAAGGCAAAGAGGAATGGAGAGTAAGTTTTAGATTGGCAGTTCCAAGAACAGCTACCAAGCAGAATGTCTGCCTTCAGAGACATATTGATTGGTGTGCTAGTGCACACATGTGTGTGTAATTATAAAATTGATAATATAAAATTTCACATAATAATGAAAGATATAATTGCAAAGTAAAAATAAAATAATGTGTAATTCCACTAACCCTAAAATAAAAAAACTATGACTAACATTTTGGCATAGAGCCTTTCAGAACTTTTCTATGCTTAAAAATAATTTTTCTTTCCTCTGTCAAAATTGGAAGCATACTGTGTGTGTGTGTGTGCATGTGTGTGTGTGTGAGAGAGAGAGAGAGAGAGAGACATATTCTGCTTTTTTTTTACATGAAGTATTTTTTAATAAGATGATAAAACTGTAAACTAGGTCTTAGTAAATTGTATGTTTCTGTTATGTTTATGGTTGTTTCATATATTGTTCTAGCTGTATATGAGCATGATCCTTTTCCTATAACTTTAATAATTCTAGATATTTTAATACTTGAAGCTTTGATAATTTTATGAGATAAAAAATTTACTTTTTTGTTTGGGTTAAAAAGCTTTCTATAGAAGTATTTGCTATCTGGGACCAGCAGGTGGCATGGTGGTTGAAGTGCTGGACACTCCCACATGGTCAACCATGGTTCGAGTCCTAGACCTGGCGGTTTACTTCTCACCTTCTCTCTCTCTCTTTCTCTCTTTCTGTGTGGTCAAATTAAAATAAACAAATGAATAAGTAAAATGAAATAAAATAATTCTTAAAAAAATTAAAAAGAAGTATTTGCCATTTAAACTTTTTTTTCTTCTCTTTTGCATATTGTTCTTTTTGATTTGTGAGAAAATCTTTATATTGTAAGGGCATTAATTCTTTGACATGTATGTTTCCGGTATGCTCTTTTTTTCATTTTGTGGTTTCTCTTTCAGCTTCATTAATGATCTTTGAAAGTTTGTGGAAAATTTAAATTTGTACATAAAGCTATGAAATCTTTCTTTCATGGTTTCTGAGGTATAATGTATAATGTAGTGCTTAATATGTAAGTATTTGGAGTCAGACAGAGTGAGGATTGAATCTTTCCATGATCCCACTGTAAAGATCTTTGAGAAAATGACTCAACTTTTCGGACACTTTGCTTCTCCATCTTTAAAATAGAAATAATAAGGCTTCCTTTAAGAAACTGTTATGCAAATTATATGCAAATTATATATAAAAAAAGAGTTCAGTCTACTGGCTAGTACACTATTACTCAAAAAGGTTTAGCTATTCTTATAAGGGTCAATGTTAATACTATGATTATAAAGAATCTTTAAAATTTTATTAAAAATATGCACTTTTTTGTCCTTAAATATAAATATGGGAAAGTTTTTTTTTTTCAGTTTTGCTATAATGTGTGTGTGTGTGTGTGTGTGTGTGCTCACCAAAGACAGACAGAAAAAGAAAAACAAAGAAGGAAGGTAAGAAATCACTCCTTGGAGAGATGGCCATGCCCCCACACCACAATCCCTTATCCTTCATTCCCCTCCTGGGATTTTGGATGTGTGCCTGGCATGATTTTCAAGCTTCTAGGACTGGGACTCAAACCATTCAGTTGGCCATGTGGTATCCAGCACCTTAGCCTTCAAGCCACCTGCTGGTCTTAAGGAATATAAATATCCGAAATATAGTAACAACAAAGCAGTTTAACGTGGTTTGTATTTGAGTAGCATGTATTCAAAGACATTATCATTGAGGATTTTGGAGTCCAATGGAAATAAAGCCCATTGGAAATTGAGTTTTAAAGTATAGTCGCTGTTTAATCATTATAAGGTATTGTATGAAGTTACTTATCTTTTATTAAACCACACCAGCTTTCTCTATTTTCAGTGAATAAATGAATTATTGACTATAGATAAAATCAAATATATATATATTTCAAATCCATGCTTGTTAATTATAAGTATTAATTATAAGTCAGAGAATTGTAAAGATTTCATGAAAGCAGTAACTAACAGAAAGAAATCAGAGCAGTCTGGTGGCCTGGTTTGCCCCACCCATTCGGAGACTCTGGCCTGGTCTGGGCAGGCCTCTTCTCGTGAATGCATCCTTAGGCCCTGGGAGTAACTTTAGAACTTTTGCCACTCCATTGCCCTGTTCCCTAGTGTCCTGGGCTGCCCTACATACCAGGAGACTCAGGCCTGGCCTTGCCAGGCCTCTTCTCATGAGTGCCCCCTCAGGCCCCTGGAGTAACTTTGGAACTTTCAGCATACCAGCCCAGGTACTGCACCTGGAACAGTGCATGACTTGATCCTTTTCACTAAGTTATATCTCCTTAGCTTTTTATTAGTAGTATTGTTATTTCTCATTTTTTAAAACGTTCAATCATGATAAATCATTTGTCTTGTAAAAATAATTTCCCTAACAGGAAGTACTTCTCAGATCAATCCAGTTGAAAATATGAAACACGTTATCATCAACAGCTAATAAACCATCTGTGTCCCACTGATGTCATGCCTCTCTATTTTTTCTTCTACTTTCCTTCTCTATACTCTTCCCCCCACCCTCATTCCACACTGTCTTCAGTATCCATAACTATTTTCACCAATTTTATGCCTTTTAATATTTCAATCTCCACTGGAGAGTGCATCTAGTCAAAATATATTAAGTGGATACATACAATATCTTTCTTTCATAGCCTGACTTACTTGCCTGCCCTATGGGAAAAACAAAAACAAAAACAAAAACAAAAACAAACAGTGGAGGCTGGAGGATTGCAGCATCAACTCCTTAGCTTTCTACCATCACATCAAGAGCTGAAAGTTTGGTAGTAGAGTCAAGCATGTGAATTTATCTATAACTGCTCTGATTTGGGAGACAGGGCCCTCCAATAGGAACACACCTAGGAACTAAGGGTGAAATTTCCTCTTCCAATACTACGGAATCTACTCCAATAAATAAGAAAAAGTGAACATTGCATCATATAACCAAAAACCATTGCAGATCTTGATGAAACTATGAGAAAACAAGGGAGTAACTCTGCCCCAGGCAAGCACAATAGCCCCTCAACAACAATAGGCAGCACAGAGGAATACACAGAAATGTCAGAAAAAGAATTCCAAACATTCAAAGTGACACAACTCAGTAAGATGCAAGAGAAAACAATCAACTCCAAGAAATAAGAAAATTATTTCAGGCCATGAAAGAGGAATTTCATAAAGAAATAGACACACTAAAAAAGAATCAAACAGAATTTCTGGAAATGAATAGCTCAATACAAGAAATTAAAATATCCCTAGAAAGCATTTACAACAGATTGGACCATGCAGAAGAAATAATTTCTGACCTTGAAGACAAAGTCTCGAACATAGACCAAATCACCAAAAAAAGAAGGAAAATAAACAAACAAGCAAACAAACAAATGAGGACAACATACAGGAAATTCTAGATACCATGGAATGTCCTAATATCCATATAATTGGTATTCCAGAAGGTGAAGAATCTGCTAAAAGCATGGAAACTTTCTTTCATGAAATTCTATCTGAAAATTTTCCAAATACAGAGAAAATGGAGAAATTCAGACCCAAGAAATAAAATGCACGCCAAATAGAATCAACACAAAAATACCCTCTCTCCCGGTACATCATAGCCAAATAGGTAAAAATCAAAGTCAAAGACATTATTCTAAAAATGGCAAGTAAGAAACAACAAGTTACTTATAAAAGTATAAAAGTTGTCCCATTAGGCTAACATCAGACCTCTCAACTGAAACAATGCAGGCAAGGAAAGAATAGGAAGATGTACTCAAAACATTAAAAGAAAAACAATTTCAGGACCAGCGGATGGTATAATGGTTATATTCCTGGACTCCCATGTACTTGACTGAGGATTGAGTCCCGGACCTGGAGGCTTAAAATTCATACTGGGCACATGTGTGTGCATGCCCAAAATCTTGAAAGAAGAATGGAGGAGAAGGGATTGTGGCATGGCCATCCCCCCTGAGGGGTGATTTCTCACTGTCTGCCTCTCTGTCCTTCTGATGAGCACATGTGCCCTGTAGCAAAAATCTCTCTTAAAAAAAAAAAAAAGCAATTTCAACCAAGAAAAATATATTCCA